>NC_046159.1:103995161-104135161 GCF_011064425.1 Rattus rattus | reverse complement strand
ACTTCTGGTTTCATGAATCAACACATTCTTCAGAGCACGGCACGCAGGGCCAAATGTAATGCGTGCTCAAAGCTATTTCCAAAGTACTTACTTTCCCAGCAACCCAAATCACCCTCTCCCCAAATGGATGTTCTCGTAATAACAGCTTTTACTTTGAAAACAATGATTATTTGTGGTGTAGGTAGCTAAAGCTGAGACACCACGAGAACTCATTTCCATGAGGACGAAGGCCTTCATATTGTTATCTCCAGAAAATAACAGAATTTAGCAGTTAGCCGGAGCTCAGTAATATTTTTGTTAGAACAAATGACTTGTGAGCTATAAAATTTCAAACTTTTTTTCTATCTGTACTTCTAATGGTGAGAGAGCCCCCTGCTGGAAAAATGCATCTTAGGTGTGAGGTAGCAATGTACTGCATCCTGCAAATATTCCAGTTAATCACTCATTACTGGACTATGCTGTACCGTATCGGTCAGGTACGATTAAGACTGTTATTAAATTATCAGAAAGAGAAGGACTTAGTTTGCTAGTAGTCGGATGTGTTAAAGACAAACAATGGATTCGACCCCCTTAGATAAAACATTCTTAATGATATATGGATATATATAATACGGCTATTATAGATATGTTTAGCTAAATAATACTCTTTATTAATTCTCTTAGATGTTAGCAGATGTGACCATATTTTAATACCAAATTACTAGTATGTCATATGACTAATAAAAGCATACCAGTCAAATGCAATTTACAAATTAATTTGATGCATTTACTGATATATTTACTGTACATATGTACATATGTACATTCATGAAGGAGAATAAACATCTTTTTGATATATAACTAAGTAATTGATAATAATTACTTGGTACCACCTTGTACGGAGTCAGGATAGAATGTTAGTTTTTATAGTTAGTGCTACAGTGATGAAAATCACCATCATCTTTCACTCACCCAGTTTGCCACAAGCACATACATACTCAGCATAGAACTAACCTTAATTCATCAAAATTATCTCTCTCCCTCCCGCTCTCCATCCCTCCATTCCTCTTTCCATCCCTCCCTCCTTCCCCCCTTCCTCTCTGTCTTCCTTCTTTCTAGACAAAGTTTTAATTCAAAGGCCAGGCTACCCTTGACCCCACAGAGATATCTGTCCCTCAGACTCCCAAGAGCTGGGATTACAGGTATGGACTATTTATGTCCAGTTTTCACTCCAGTGTTTATAGCCCTGTGTGAACCTATGTTCTTCTGTGCTTCACTTCTGGTAAGGGCATGGAGGTGTGCTATCAATACCTGTGTTTCTTTCTACTGCCCCATTTGATGTCTGGAGGGTTGCTAAAGGAGAGGAGTACTGAGTCAAGGAGATGGGAGAGCCATGCTTCAGGAATGATGGTAGAAGGGTGTCCAGCAGCAGCTCATGTCTCCCAGAAGAATGTGAGCTCATTCGGATGATGCGTTGGCTCTCAGTGCTTGGAGATTGATTGAGGAAGCAAGATTTTGGAGAGATTGGATGGAGGAAGTGGTGTAAGGCAGGAAAGTATCAGAAGTAGGAGTCAGCTGATCGAAGAGCTCCAGATCCCGTCATGAAGGAGGATCACTTCCCATTTAAAAAACACTAACAGGAAGAGGTCTTCTGCAACTATTAAGGTCAAGGGATAGTCTAGAGGCTTTCGAGCATGGAGTTTCCTATGCATCATGGAAACAACCTTTGCCTTTAGAGTGTAACTTAGTGGTAGAGCACTTGTCTGGCGTTGGATTTAGTCCCAGAACCCAAATCAAACTCTGATGTGTCCTTTTTCAGAACTTCTCATACATATCTGTTTTGGGGTATGTGATGGGTGTTAGGCTGTTTTACTATTTTGATCTATAAAATGATGATTGCACAGAGTTCACCCTAATATTTTTATGAAGTTGAATATTCTCTGTGGCTTCCCAGTACACAGCCAGCCCTGGGACTTAACATTCTGGTGAACGGTGGTAACTTTGACCTCAGTTGAGGCACATTAGAACCCCTGGCCCTCCTCTCAGGCTCATCCTCTTTCCTGTCTTTTATTCTTTTTCTCTTTATCATTGTGGTATATGGACGTATCCCATTCCCCACAAAGCTCCTAGGATGTAAATGTCCTAGTCTTTGGGACCACTTTCCTTTACAAGAGGAACTTAGCTGATGTGATTAAGGCCTTTGACATGGATAAGAAAGAAACAAGATATGATTAGTGTTTAAAATGAAATTTTGGTCTGTGTGCAAAGGACAGGAGTGAGTGGTGGGTGGTACTACCGGAAATGAAGCAGGAGACTACGAAAGTGGTCTGTGCTGGAGCTGAGGGTGGCTTATTCTAGTATGGAAAAGAATGAAGTGGAGAATTATTTTAGAGGCACAACCCAAAGTGCTAACCAATGCTTGGGATACAGGATGATAGAAAGGGAAGAGTAAACTTTTGGCTTAAGCAATTGGGTATCGCCATTGAGGAAGAGAAACCATATGAAGTTATAAGCAGAAAGAGAGAATAAGAATTCTATCTTGGGCTTAATCATTTTGAGATACTTATGTGACAAGCAATGGCGGTGCCAATAAGACAACAGAGATGGACTGGAGAGATGGCTCAGTGGTTAAGAGCACCAACTGCACTTCCAGAGGTCCTGAGTTCAATTCCCAGCAACCACATGGTGGCTCATACCCTCTGTAATGGGATCCCATGCTCTCTTCTGGTGTGTCTGAAAACAGCTACAGCATACTCATATAAATATAATAATAAATACATATTTAAAAAGTAAACAACAGAGATAAGGAAGAATCTTGGGGGAAACTTCTGGGCAACTATTCTAATTTAGGATGATGTAAGTAGACTCAAGAAGACGACACACTACAGGGATTTAAGTGAACGGAACTTCTGAGGCATCGTCTACTGTTAAAAAGGAGCAGAATAGATGGGAAAGGATAATTATGGAGAGGCAGGATTCAAATAATGGCATGAAAGAAGAAAGAAGGAAAGGAAGGAAGAAAGGAAGGAAGGAAGGAAGAAAAGAAGGAAGGAAGAAAGGAAGGAAGGAAGGAAGGAAGCAAGAGACAAGTTGGGTTGGTAGCTTTTAAGAAGTTCAGTGCCATAAGAACAATGAGGTTATGAGTTTATTTTCTACACCTACAAAATATATACCATATATATTCTATGGTGTCATCCAGGTACCAACCAGCAAGATTGCTAGTGGTGGAAAAATTAAAAATTGAAAGGGAGACTATCATGACAACTCCCACCCACCATTTCTTCTTAATTTTGTTCTAGAAGAGTTAGCCAATAAAATTACACAAAAGGAAAAATTACAACTTCGCAAGATTCAGCAACTCTTTTTAAAAAGTTATTTATACTCTGTAGATTGATTTAAATGAATCCAATATCTTTTGGCTTACTATTTAAGAATAAAATTTTATGGAAGAATTAATTAAAGTATTCTTTCATGGATCTCAGCTGACATGCAACTGCTAATTTTCAGTTAATGAGTCCTGGATATTAAAATTATCTTTCTGTTATGGTAAGTATATGTGTACGTTTATTTAGGAAGTGATCTTAAAATACAGTACCTGTGTGTTTGTTAAATGATTATGAACAGAAAGATTAAACTAGAATTGAACAGAACTTTCCTGTAGCAAAGATCTTTTTCCTTCCATTCCTCCCTCCCTTGTATGCTTTGGAGTATAGTTGTGTGTGTGTGTGTGTGTGTGTGTGTGTGTGTGTGTGTGTGTGTGTGTGTGTGTACTGGTATCTATCTGTATGACTTTTGTACAGAGGAATGCCATTCACTTTGATAAATTGTTGTGGCAATCACTTACTGAATATTATTATTATTTTAGAATATTTCTGGTTGATTTCTATACCCCTGCCAGGCGAGTATGGTTGGTTTGTTTCTCAAATGTAAAATTTTACATTATTTTATCTTTGACTCCCCAATAGTTTTCTACTTATTCCTTATATAGTAAGGAGGAGTTGGTGTCTGGGTACAGTTTGGATTCTGTGATTGTGCAGACGCTATCTGACCTCTCTGAATGTAAGGTCTCCATTGTAATCTGAAGATATTAATATTACTTATTTCATGGGGCTTCTGGAGGCATTCAGTGATGTAATGTGTATAGGATCCAGCAATAGGATTCAGCAAATATCATTATGATTATTCATAGTATTGTCCAGGATTCCCAGGAAATTCTTAGGAGTGAATCTAGTAAAAATCACAGTCTTTGGAAAAACCACTTATGTTTTGCCATGTTCTAATTAATTATAGTTTGTTTTAGTTGTGAATATCTTGATTTAATCTAACATCTCAGACATGCTAAAACATGGAATTGTGAATGTTTTACTATTTCGATCTATAAAATGATGATCGCACAGAGTTCACCCTAATATTTTTATGAAGTTGAATGTTCTCTGTGCTTGTTGTGCAGGAAAGCAGCCTGAGCAAGCCATGGAGAGCAAGCCAAGGAGCAGCACTCCTCTGTGGTTCCTGCCTCTGCTCCCGTGTGGGTTTCTGCCCTGATTTTCCCCAAAGACTGACTGTGGTCAGATGTCTAAGGCAAACAACCCCCTTGCTCCCAAGTTCATTTTGGTCATGGTGTTTATCACAGCATCAGAAAGCAAGCTAGATCATTCTTCTGTAATTTTCTTTAATTTCTATTTGTGTTTTTTGTGTGGGTGCTGGAGATCCAAACCCAGTTCTACATGCCTGCATGGCAAACACTTTTAACAACTGAGCTATTTTTCCAGACTACTTTTTGCTTAATAATTATGTATTGTTACGTTTCCTCTGAATGATGCTTTAATCATTTAATATTTTCATTATAATTTTTATTAGTCCAGTTGAAATGTTAGCTTTGATCTCCTGTTCACCATATTGTTCATGATAATTTAAATACTATTGTGGAGCTTTCGTTGATCCTGCTCGAGGCTTAATTTTAAAAGGACAATGTGAACTCCATCTATCCCCATTTTAGGACCCCATTTATCTCCATTTTGAGGACCAGGCCTCAAAAAAAAAAAAAGCCATAAGGCACCAGATTCAGGAATAGACCATAAGTCCCAGAAATTGGATCATAAGACACCAGCGCTAGGAACAGACCATAAAATCCAGAACAAAATCTTAAGCCCTCTCCCAAAGAACAGCCTGGGGATAACCACAAAAATGGGGAAATATCTTATCTCAGAGCGGGCCATCTGGGCTAGGCAGCCCTATTTCATCACATGATTGAATGCTCATGACATAGAAATGTAGACCACTGATCACCTGTGACCCCCTAGCACCAGTGAAATTTTAGATTACCCAATCCTTTCAGAGAGTTCCCCTGTTCCCTGTAAGAAGGACTGAGTGCTTTTATCTGGGGTGGCCATTTCAAAGAATGGTTGACCCCTGCATAATGGTTGTTTCTGCAGAATAAACACTCGTTGCTTTTGCATGCGATCTGAGTCCGGAGTCTTCCTTCAGTGACTTTTGAACCCTTACCAATTGAGACAGTTTAAAGATGTTGACCTTTTGCTGGGGCAGTCTCTCAGCTAGTTACTAACTTACCCTGACTTATCCACCATCTCACATCCCATACTTACTGCCTGCTTCTATCTCCATCCATCTCCCTTCTCCTCTTTTCAAATCTTTTTGACAGATTCTACTTTTTCCTGTAACATTTCTCCAGTCTCTGTGTGCCCAGAAGTCCAGCTCCCTCTCCCCCTCCTGTCCCAGTTCTTGAAGTTAGCTCTTTCTTACACACACACACACACACACACACACACACACACACACACACACACACACACACACACACACACACACCCCACACATTGCATTCTGAGCCAATTAGCAGTAAGACAATGTCTTAGCCATTTCTTAGGGTTGTCCTTTGGCATTGATAGTTGTCTGACCTTGACCACCATGCAGCTTGCTTTTTTTTTTTTAAAAAAAAGATTTATTTATTTATTATATATGAGTACACTGTAGCTGTCTTCAGACACTCCCGAAAAGGGCATCAGAGCTCATTACAGATGGTTGTGAGCTACCATGTGGTTGCTGAGATTTGAACTCAGCACCTCTGGAAGAGCGTTCAATGCTCTTAACCACTGAGTTATTTATCCAGCCCACAAATTGCTTTTTAATATGATAATCTCAGAGAATTGTCTTTTCGGTAGGTGAAGGTCAATCAAGCATTTACATATAGAAAACTGGTAATGGGCCATAGAAATGACAATATCAAAATCCTGCCAGCACTTAGCTCTCTATTGGCACAGAATTAAAATACAGGGACACATCTTCAAATAATTTGAGGGAAAGTCAGTTCAACAAAGTCCTTCTGAATTTGCCGAGTACTGTTATTTGTGTCTAGTTTTAATGCATGGTGATTTGAGATTGTTAGGTTTTAGACTTACTACCTTTTACATTAGTTGGAATTTTCTTTATGGCCTAATACATTTTCTATTTTAAAAATAAATCCATGGACAGATAAGTAGAAGGCAAAGTTTCTGTTTTTCCATGGGGAGCTTAGTCTACTCAATTCACCTGATTTGTTAATCCTTTGTTAATATAACAAGTGCTAGGATGCTGTGTGGACCTTGCTCCATCCTGACCCCTCCTGTGTGTGTGTGTGTGTGTGTGTGTGTGTGTGTGTGTGTGTGTGTGTGTGTGTGTGTGTGTGTAACTCCTCTAGATAAATTTGGAATCTTCCTTCCTTCCTTCCTTCTCCATTCTTCCTTTCTTTCTTCCTTTCTTCCTTCCTTCCTTGTTCATAAAGCCTTTGGTTTTTTTCTTCTTTCCTGGTTATTCAATATAAAATTGTTTTTATTTATAAATCTCATTAAGCATAGGGAACCAAAATACTGAGAAACAGTCTTGAAACTTAAGGAGATTTCAAGATGGTCTCCCTCAGAAACCCATGAACCTGACTGTAGTACCAGTAGTTATTGTGGGCCGGGGATGGGAAGAGTATGGTCAACAAAAGTCTATCAGATGTTGAGTTGTTATGAAAACTTGAATGGGGTCTTAATCTCATGAACTTCCTTAGAAAATTGCATTTTAGTTTAAAATTCCCTTTAAATTCTATTCCTTCCCTAACATCCCCTATTCTCATTTTAATAAAACCTCATTGCTAGAACAACTAAACTGCCACAGCTCTTCAAACAATTCCCTCAAAAATCCTTTTGGGAAATGGTTTTTAATGAACATCAAAAAGTATAGTTCTTTTTTTGTTTTTACCCCAGGTGTCTGAACAGCTCCTGTGAGCTTTCTGCTGTCTGTTTAGCCTAATTCAAAACAAAAAAGGGAATCAATTATACAAATCCCTTCCTAAAAGAGTGCAAAACAGATGTTTGATTTAAAATACATGAAAACATGACTACGTTTGCTAATATTTGAATATTTCAGTGCAGCAATAAGCAGTGTATTATAACAGCATTTCACATGCATTTTGTCAAGTTATATATTAATATTAGAGCTGGTTGCTCCAGCTCTATGCCCAAACCAATTACTACATTTGTTTCAAGTTATAAGCAGTTGGATTAAATGTTTTCCTCTTCTGGGACTTTGACTTAATAAGTTAATTCTCTGGACGAATGTGGAAGACAAGGAGACAAGGTGAACACAGAACACCATGTGAGGATCAATAGCACGTTTTTAATATCTTTAGAGCAAACTAGCTCATTAAACAGCAGAATTAATATAGTGAGAATCTCAATAACAATGGGATTTATAGATTACGGGTGCTGGAAAATGTATACTCAAATTCAAATGGTTTAATGAAAACAACTAAGAAAAGCCCATTTCTACCTTTCTGGAAATAGACATTTTGCTGTCACGTTCAAGGAAGTAAATACATGCTTATCAAGAAGAGGCCAGCAAAGAAGTGGATGCAGAATGAGGGACTGCAGACTTATAGTCAAACTCTAACGAAGGAAAGAAAACTGGAGATGCCAGAGAGTGTCCATCCTCTATCTGGTTTGGTTCTACAGTCCTATGTAACTCTTACTAGTCTACATTTCTTAGTGAACTCAATGAAAGTATCCCAGAATGGAGATGGCATTGCTTGACTCCGTGAGGAGGCGCTGTCAGGGAACATCTTTGCAACTCCAGGGAACATCATCTGCGGGGCTCTAGTGATGATATCAGGGAACATTTTCAGGCATCCAGTAATGATGTAGGATCACAGCCTGTCTGTTCCTTTCTCATGTCCATGTGTGAAGCTAATAATACCATGATTTGTTCAAGTCGTTTGGACTTAAGAAGTTTTGCTTCAAGGGGGTCTCTCATCAATTTCATCAATCGGTGAGGAGCACTCAGCAAGCACAAGTGACTGTGTCCACTCACAGCCACAGGAGGGGAGTCAGCACAAAATACGATTTCCAGTATTGAATTTCCTATACATGTTTTCTCATACCCGAAAGTTCAGAACAATACTCAGATAACAGCTAGGACTGCACAACAAAAGCAAATGTTTGGTTGGGGATTTAGCTCAGTGGTAGAGCACTTGCCTAGCAAGCACAAGGCCTTGGGTTCGGTCCCCAGCTCTGGAAACAAGAAAAAAGAAAAAAGAAAAAAAAGAGCAAATGTTTACTGTGTGCAACCCTCTTAGTGCTTGTTGTGAATCATCAAAATATGTTTGTCTTATAGTTAATAACCAGGGCTTGGGTGGAACCTAGAAATCACCAATAACTGTGTCCCATGTGGTCATTATGATGGTGAAATTTTGTTCCTAGGCCAAAAAGTAAAGACCGAACATAGGCTTTGTGACCAAAAACTTTTCACTCAAATCTAGAATGTCCCCTCAGGCTCTGTTTTGAGTGCTTGGTTCCCAGCTTGTGGTGCTCCTTTGAAACTGGCGTAGTCTTCAGGAGGTAGGATCTAGCTGATGGAAGTTGGTCACTAGAAGTGGGCCTTTGAAGGTTGTGCTCACTCCTGATTTCTGTCTAGCTTTCTCTGCTTCCTGGTCTATTGCTGTGTGAGGGGCTGTTCCTGTATACACCAGCCACTCAGACAAAGCTGCTCCCTCTACTTACCGTACCTGCTCCACCATGATGGATTGGCCTTTCTCAGAGACTTGGAGCCCAAGTAATGAATGTGTTCTTTCCTTAACCTGTTTCTGCCAGGTATTCGGTCAAAGCAGTGAAAGAAATGACTAATACCAAATGTTTTAAAATGCAGAATAAACATGAAGGTTTAGATGTGGATTCTCTGGGTGTTGGGTATATCATGCAGATGAAAGAAGAACCCAAGACACGTTGCTTACTTACAGTCTTGTGGTTGGATGAATGCATCCAGGAACTACCCCTGCAGAGTTGAGATGGTCTTCATTGAAAAGAAACAAATTACTCCCAAAGCAAAACTTTTACCTAGGGGAAAAAAAAGGATAACCTGTAGGAAACTCAAGAAACAGACCTATTATGTGGAAATAAATTCAGCATGAAATAATTGTAAATAAACGTAAAATAGAACCGCTTTACAACTGGTCACTATTACTTTCATGAGGTAAGGAACAAATTGAAGATGTAAAAGAAAAACGTCACCTTATAAAATGATGTTTTTGTGGGGGTGGGAGGACTAGCAGAGATTTTTATGACTTGCCTCATTCTGATGAAATACAGCAGTGTAGGTGTTGAAGTGGATCCGCTTTGTATATGATAAAATATAGGACTATTTTTGTGCTTGTAATTGAGAATTGCATCTTTGCTAGTGGTATATGAGTCAGAGCAGGATACAATTCTTTTCCAAAGCTATATTAATGTATAGTGCTGACATTAGAGGAAAAGACTTTGCCAGTAAATACATTCAATGTAGACAGACACAAAGAGCTGGTAGATACAGTACTAATGAACTCTATTTCTTTTGACAAGTCATCTGTTCTACCCACGCTTAAGAAAACATGTTACAAAATAGCCCATTGTAAAGAATATATCGATTGAGAAGTTGCTTTTCAAATTTTTGATTCAGCTGTTTGCTATAGATTAGAAGTTGCCCAAATACTTAAAGCTAAACAGTGCCTAACAACAAAAGAAAGCAAGCCTAATACATGTACCATTTAGACAATTGGGAAGGTTGGTTTTGCTTTTAACTTTAAAAACTATTGCTTTATTTTTATTTTATACGCTGAGTCTTTTGCCTGCACGTCTGTCCGTGCCTTGCTTGTGAAGTAGCTATGGAGACTAGAAGATGGCGTTAGATCCCCTGGAACTGGAGTTACAGATGGTTGTTAGATGACATGTGGTTGCTAGAAACTGAACCCAGGTCCTCTGGAAAAGCAACCAGTGCTCTTAATCACTGAGCCATCTCTCCAACCCCATAGGTTGTTTTTATAGATTATTAAATATGTGAGTTTGTTTGCAGAGTATGGTGACTCTTCGATCTCTAGGTGGTAGGAGTAACACCCATTGTTGCAAACACTCCCTGCATATTCATCTTTCTAAGATTATTTTAAACCTTTGAAATATTAGGAGTAGTAATAGTTACATCTCAGGATTGTTGACGTATGCCAATAAGATAACATAAATGGAAGGTTTTTGGCATTTGAAAAAAACCACAGTAAACCTTTTGTATACCCAGAAAATGAATTAACACATTTGCAGACTGGAAATTCTGACACCAATCAAACAAAATACAAGATGAGTCAATAAAGAAGCAATTTGAATAGGAAGAGAATCTAGTGCAGTATTAGAAGAAAGCTAGCTTAGGGGGTCTTGTCATCCAGTGCCACAAAGAAGAGCTCCATTAGCAGGGAGTTAGGTGTCTTTCAGGGAGCCAGCTTGCAAGAAGACCCAGGAGCAGTGCATGAGAAAGGCCTGGGGTGCACACACCCTTCAGGTCAGCAGAAGGAGGTATTCAAGTCTTCAATGAGGAAATGATCTGGATGTATGTACGATATACTTCTATCAACACTCCCCCTAAAACCACCGTACATGTTCACAGATTCTTAGTTAAAAAAAAAAAAGAGTTATCTTATTTGGCAAATGTGGGAGCCGTATTGGATTTGGGCCTGGTTGCCTTGTCACTGTTTGGCCTTAGTCTTAGATTGTAGGATCAAAAGCCTCTCCCTGTATCTTATGGCACAAGAAGTTTGCTTTCATGGAATGTTGTCAGCAGTAATAAGACCCTTCTGGGTCTCCAGCAAGGTTTGACCCCTGCTGAGCCCTACCCTTGCTTGTGGAAGCCTTTTGTTCCCAACTGGCAGTCTGGCCAGGAACTTCTCACCTGAGTCAGAATTAGGCTAGCCTTCCTGGTTATTTCCCTAATTTATTCAGGTCTCTAGTCAGTCTTTTGTTAAGTCTCGAGCCAGGGTTTCCCACTGTGCTTCCCAGATACCTGCTAAGTGGTGTACTTGGGATATATAGTTTGGTCAATAAAGAAACTGGAGCCTTTCCTCTTCTGGCTTGACACGAATAACCTGTGTGTGTGTGTTTCTTTCATCCCACAGGCTTTCGCCCAATTCTCGGTACCGTGTCGGTGCTGGCGCCGACAGGCAAAAATAACTTTCATATAAATTTTCTGTTCATTTAAATCAATTCTTCAAATCAATTCAAATATTCTTACTTCCATATTTTCGAGCTACCACTATGTGTTTCATTTTTAAAAACAGGAGATTCTCATCCTCTTTATATTTCTTCGTCAGGAGTTGATAAGCTTGTGTATAGGTACTCCTTGTGATTTTTGCTTTCCACATGTCCACAGACTGCAGCTCTGTGTCCGCTATGCAGTTGGTACAGAGTCAGCATGCATTGAATGGATATGTACTGGAATATGGTTGAAAGAAGTACATGAAGCAAAAGGGATGGGTGGAGAGACGAATCAGCAGTGAGGAAAACTTGTTTTTTTCCAGAGGACCTGGATTCATTTCCTCAGCACCCACATGGTGATTTACAGCCACCAATAGTTCAGTTCCAGAGGATCCAATACATTCAGATGTATACAGACCAAGCACTTCTGCACATAAAACTAAATAAACACATCTAAAAGGGAGACATGCAATGTGGCAGTCACTCACAATAACCAATAACCAGTCAGATCCTTCGCATAACTCTTTGAGGTAAGTGTGATTGTCTCATTAACTCAATGACAAAACAAGACGTGGAGAACTTAAAAAACAAAACAGAACTTGTTTTCAACCCCACGCCTAATAGACAGTAAAGAATTTGGACCACGTATGACAAATGTTTACACTCACAATCCTCCAACTGTTGCTGTTTCCGAGGAACAGCAAGGGTGAGGACACAGAGAGGAAAAGATCCAGACTCTATCCTTAAAGTGCCCGAAGGGGAATTGAACAACCGAGTGGAGTTCTGAGAATAGAACTGAATTTTCTGTTTGTTCTTAAATAAAAACAGTGTCTGTTAGAAGTGATTACAATGTTCCCTGTGAGCTAATAACAAAGATAAATAGACTTAGCAGGACTTGGGATACAGTAAGGGTTCAGTAAATGTGATACAAATGGACAGAAAACACAAACGAAAGAAAGGAAAAGGTAAATCAACTAGAGGGTGCTAATTTTTAAGAGAAGCCATGCAGATGAGCATGACCAACACCAGGGAACGTGAAATTAAGTCAATGTAGATGAAACCATAAAGATAGGGAAATTGGAGATTAGAACAACCTTGGGTCTGAAAGTAATAGAAGGAAATGAGAAACAAAGCAAATGCATTTCAACCCACACATGGAGGCTTTCACGTCTTCTGCTTAGCTCTCTGAACAATAATAATGGGCTTCTTCTTCAGTTCATTAAATAGCCTATTAGAGAAAAACACAACCACAGTCTTTGGCAAGTCAATGAGGCTTTTAGAGTGGGTTCCCCAGCATCAAGGGACCAAATGCTACGAGCCTCCTGGTGCCCTGGATGAATTGCCAGACCAGAGTCCAAATGGTCTTCCTGCTGGGCTCAGAGCATTAATTGGGAGCCTTATAAATTTACTGTTACTCAACAGTCAAGAAGTTTGCTCTCTGCACAAAGGGACAACTCCAGACCACAGCAGGGAGTAGCTAGCCGGTGCTGTCTGTCTTTATGTCACCTTCTATGTATCCACAGTGATAGCTAGTGTAGGGATGCAAAGTCCCACCTCCACCCTTTTAGGGTTCTCCATTGAGCATCAAAGTTAAATTCACATAGGAGAACTTACTAAGAGAAAAGCATACAATTTTTTTTAGTTCAAACTTCAGATGGTGTTGTCTTCACCAGAAAAATGAAGACCTGGAGAAGCAGAGCCAATTAGTTCCATGCTAAAATCGACAAAAAGCAGTAAAGTGTGAAATGTGATAAGGCCAAGGGGCATAGTCTATTCTAGGTGACTGGATGGGGAGCCGATAGGGAAGACAGGGTTAATTTTCACAGGCCTGTTGGTGCACTTTTCCCTTAGCCGCCAGTCCTGTCTCTGGTGATCTTGTAGTTCTTTATGTATTGCCTGTATTTTGGGTGGTTACATTAACAGTGGTGATGAGTTGAATAAGAGTGGCCTCCATTGGCTCATAGATTTGAATGCTTGGTCACTAGAAAGTGACACTATCAGGAGGTGCAGCCTTGGAGGAAGTGTGTCACTGGGGATGGACTTTGAGGTCTCAAATGCTCAAGCCAGACCAAGTGTCTGTCCCTTCCTGCTGCCTGTGGATGCAGATGTAGAACTCTCAGTTACCTCTATAGCACCATGTCAGACTGCATGCTGCCATGCTTCCTGCCATGATGGTAATGGACTAAACCTCTGAACCTGTAAGCCAGCCCTAGTTAAATGCTTACCTTTATAAGAGTTGCCGTGGTCATGGAGTCTCTTCACAGCAATAGAACACTAGGACAGTAAGTAGCCTTGTCCACATTTCTTAGAAAACCAGTATAGTTAGTTAGTTCAGTTAGTTAATAGCATTAAAAAGGTAAATGAAGAAAATACTAGTAATATAAGTTAATCTTACTAATTTTTCTGAGTGACTCTTGCTGACTATGATACAATTGCAGAGAAGTATTTGGAGGTACTGATTACATAGACATATCTATTATTATGTAGGCCGGTCTCAGGTCCTCAGTTTCCTCATTTATAAAATGCGTAAATGAGCCTTATGTTTTATTTATTTTTTAAGATTTAATTTATGTGTACAAATATTCTTTCACCCTGTGTGTCTATGAACTACTTGCATGCCTAGTGTCCAAGGAGTTAAGGACACCAGAGCTCCTACAAACTAGAGTGACAATTGTGAATGACTATACAGATGCTGGGAATTGAACCTGGATCCTCTGGAAGGGCAGCCAGTGCTCTCAACTGCAGAGCCATCTCTCCAGCCCTGAGCCATGTATTTTAAGTAACTATAAATAATAAATGAAGGCCCATTATCTATTACATCACATCAAAAGAATACTACATATTTACTTAATTACAGGATGCAGGTTCTAATACATTGGCATTCTGAAATCAGCTTGTGTCTTAAAGTCTTTCCAGAACATCACAGGGGCAGCTGGAGAACCTGACATGTTCGTACTTGTCCGTGTACATGTGGTCAACTTGCTAGACCTAGAAAGTAGGTGTCTTCTGTTAGTGCTATGAGTAGTGCTACATGGGCATAGCACATAACTAAATAGAGTGTACTTGTGAGGCAATAAAAGTGGTTTTAAGCACACTTGTACCACTGTGCAGCTGTGAAACAAAGAATTAATGCAAAATATGCAAAAACTGCCCATCACACATCGAGCAGTGTGGTTAAAGTATCAGGGAATACTGAGGTTTCTAAAACATATCGTTTAATATTTGAAGCTGGGGGGTGGAGATGGAGAGCCAGTTTTGTGAAGGTCTTCTACTCTAGTTCAGAATACTGGGTACAGGCTGCTAACTGACTTTCCAAAAAGAGTCTAAATATGGGTGATTTGTATTTCACCCAAAAGTTCTGTGAGTATAAGCAGAGAAGCAATACTGAGGAGTTCAACATCCATTACTGTACTTTTTGGTTTTATTATCAGTTCCTGAATCACTGTGTCTATTAGATGTTGGATAGACATACTGAAAAGCAGGGTGTCATCGTGATACAGCGTGACAAGAATTATGACATGAATGCTTTACTTTGCGTGGTGCTGAGAATCGAACCCAGGGCTTCCCGCACCTTGTCACTGACTTGTGTCTAGGCACAATTGTCATTCTCCTTTGTAAAGGAGGCTCTGAGTCCAGTTTTGGTGGCCATTGAATAGACAAAACCTTTTTCTTATTTGTCATTTTTGTTAACACTTTTGTTAATTCTTAAAATATTCAACCAAACCCCTGAACAACAGAAGTTGGTATGACAATCTCCCACATAGTTGGAAATCTGTGAGTAAGTTTTGTTTCCCTAAAATCTTTACCACCAACCCGCAGTTGACTAGAGGCCTTACTCAGAATATCAACAGTCAGTTAACTTGAATCTGGCTTCTTCGTCTTTATTTCCGTATTAAGTTGAACTAATTGGATGCTTATCACCACCGCTGAAATTGCTGCCATTAAAGTTAAGGTACATACACGACTTGGTTTTCATTTTTGGTACAATCTAGTGTACATGGCCACTCCATCTTGGAGCATGCTCCTCTGTCACGGCTCCTTATGTCCCTTGCTTCTATCTTTCTTCAGTGGCTTCCCTTCCTCAGCTGGTCTTCTAGTGACTTTCTAGACGTCTTTCCTTCTCTAGTGACTCCTGGGTGGGCCTCAACTGTCCTGTAGATTTTAATACCTAAGTAACTTTAAAGGATGCCTAGCACATGTATGCCTCCAGCATCAACCCAACTGCCTACCTGCACTGAACATCTCACAGGCCTGATAAGATGTGCGCATTTAAAATGTGTGTGGAAAGACTGTACATGGACTGACCCTGGACTCTGACCTCATAGGTAGCAATGAATAGCCTAGTAAGAGCACCAGTGGAAGGGGAAGCCCTGGGTCCTGCCAAGACTGAACCCCCAGTGAACGTGATTGTTGGGGGGAGGCCACTAATGGGGGGAGGATGGGGAGGGAAACACCCATATAGAAGCAGAGGGGGAGAGGTTAGGGGGGTGTTGACCTGGAAACTGGGAAAGGGAATAACAATTGAAATGTAAATAAGAAATACTCAAGTTAATAAAGATGGAGGAAAAAAATGTATGTGGAAGGTCTCCTCTAAATAAAGCTTAATCCCAGTCAATGGCCCTCAATCCTGCTGGCTAATCCAAGAATCCAAGGAGCACACCTTGATCCCTCTCACTCTTTCACAGTTATAGCTCATCAGCAAATCCTGTTTCTTTATTAACTATGCTGTCACTGCTTGTCTCTCCGAACCCACTGCTGCCAGTTACTGTATGAAGGTCAGAATGTGTTTCATCTTTCCACACTAATTCTTAATGCAGTGCTATAAATGGGGTTGGTCTTTCCCCTCCCTGTCTCTTCTTTCTTCTGTGGAACTGAGGATCTGCTTCAGATCTTTGTGCATGTCAGACAAGTGTTTTGCCCTGCGCTCTGGCTCCAGGCAAAGTTGATAAGCCTGAAATAGAAAGTGCACAGATGATGTCCTTGCTGCACACCCTTCAGTGATTCACTGCTGTACTGAGCGCACAGTCTGACCTCCTACCCGTGGAACTCAGGATCTGAAAATCTGCTCTTTCTAACTACAGATGTAGACTTCCCCCTTTTTGTTCTAATAATGGCATGCTTTTCACAACTTGATGGTCTTTAACACCCTCTTCTCAATCATGGAAATTCTTCTTCTATGTCTGACCATTGCTCTTTAAAAAACAAAAAGGAAAACAACAAACCAAAACACTAAAAAAATAATATTAACTGAAATAACATTTCTTCGAGAAGATCTAGTTTTGTTTTGTTTTGCTATATTTTGTTCTGGCTTGTTTTGACTATCTAATATAAAGGCCTCTGTCATTTTAAACTTGAACCTCTGCCTTGTTTCCATAAAGGTATTAAGCATAATGTGCAATCAACATTCCGTCATAGATGGGGAAGGGATTCACAGGAACTATGGAGGGTAATGGCCCGGGAACGGGACTCAGCATTTTCTTCAGGGTGGAAGGCACTGGTAAGTCGTGCACACTCCATTTAATAACCCTACATCCACAAGCATGTATACAACACTAATTAAACTACGCAACGCAAAAGGCAGAAAATTAAAACAAGCAAACAGCAAAAGAAAAAATAAAAATGGGGAAAGGAGACTTGGGAAAAAGAAAGGGGAGACCAAAAGAGAGAGCAATGGGAGAGTGGAAATGCCCAGATATATTATGTACAGACATGGAGTTGCCGGGGAAAACACAATACAAAATGAAACAAAAGCCTCACGGTAAGCAACAATGTATTCTCTTTGAGTTACTTGATTCCCTTGCTCATGTTGATTATTTTCTCCTTTAGATTGAAGATGTCAGAGAGAACGTCTACCTCAGTACTTAATTTGCCTTAGGACTGAATAAGTCATTTGAAGAAGCAAGTTCCTCTAAAGTCAGCAGATCAGCAATCTCTTCCGTTCTGTGTTAGGGCCGTTTTAATCATTTAAAGCCCATGGAAAGCAATGGCGAGCTTTTAGTGAGCTGGCTGTGTGTCTCTGAGGATGTGCTTTCCTTGGAGCCCCTGACACCAGACCGCTGAAGTCAGACTTCCAGGGGTGGTGTTATGAAACAATATTCTAGAATTGCCACAAAATTTCCCTTATATTATCTTTTGGCTGCTGGTAGTTTCATTAAGAGAGAAACACATTTTTTTTCCTTGGAATTTATTGCAGAACCAACAACACCCTGCTTTTTGAGTTTTGCAATTACTGAACTTCTGTTTATTTTCCTCCCAACGAATACGGGCAGGAGGGGGAAGGTTATTAATTGCGATGACATTCATTTCTAATATAGTTCGAGCCCAGGTGGTATATAGCAAGCACGTGCTGTGTTTTAATCATTGGAACTTGTTTGTCTCCTCAGGCACATTGTTGTCCTGTGCCCCAGGGTATAATTTTTTTTTTCTTTCTCCGTTCTGTTTTCTATTTTTTATCATTCGTTCTTGGGTTTTATGAAAGGTGATACTTGCCCCAGGTGCAAAGATTTTTCTACATACTTTAATCATATGAAAAACATTTTCTACACTGATTTATTTAATTGAGAAAAGTATCACTTAGGCTAAGATTATTCTACAGCAGGGTTTCCCTAATTTCATTTAGGGTCACAGAGTATCTAATCCAAGCATTAAAATTTGCATCTGTAAGATACAAACATGCCCAGATACATGTTTAGGGGTTACTAGAAGCCCTCAAGTTAGTTCATAATGCTAATCTAAGAAATATACCACGTGGACTTTCTTTTCTCAATCATTAATTCGGTCAGCCTTTGGGCCTCGCATGTAAAATGTCCCTCACAGACTCATCTATTTGAAAACTTGGTCCATAGCTAGTGACACTGTTGTGAGAGATTGTGAAATCTTTGGGAGAGCGGACCTATCGAGAGGGAGTAGACCAATAGGGGTAGAGAGGCTTGTCTTTTTTTTTTTTAATTGGATATTATATTTATTTACATTTCAAATGTTATCATTTCCCCTTTCCAAACTCCCTATCCTCTCCCCCTGCTTCTATGAGGGTTTTCCCCTACCCACCCACCCACTCCCTCTTGCTTCCCTGCCCTGGCATTCCCCTACACTGGGACATTGAGCCTTCACAGGACCAAGGGCCTCTCTACCCATTGATGCAGAACAATGCCATCCTCTGCTACATATGTGACTGGAGCCATGGGTGCCTCCATGTGTACTCTTTGGTTGGTGGTTTAGTCCCTGGGAGTTCTGGGAGGTCTGGTTGGTTGACATTGTTGTTCTTCCTATGGGGTTGCAAACCCCTTCAGCTTCTTCAGTTCTTTCTCTAACTCCTCCATTGGGGTCCCTGTGCTCACTCCAATAGTTAACTGAGAGAGGCTTGTCCTAAGAGTTACAGTTCAGCTCTCCTTGCAGCCCAGTCTTCCCGTTTCTAGAGTCTCAGGAACACCAGTAAGCTTCATGTTCCAGCTGACACAGCCACGAGCCTCCATGAACTCAATGTGTTGTTCTGCTGGGACAGACTGTCCCCTCAAACCACGAACCAAAATAAATCCTACTCCCTTAAGTTGTTTCAGGTTACATATCAAAAAAAGTAACTAATAAACAAACCGAGCATTATTGGGACACAGGACACATTCAGCATCAGCAAAGGGAAGGTTCAATTTCTCTCGGAGGCTCAAAAAATCAGTCTCTGTTCATTCCAAGATTAATCTGTTCTCAGTTGCATAAAAGTCACCGTGACCGAGCAGTTGCCGAGTGCTAGGAACTGTACAGAGCCTTCTAGAAAATTCCAGCAAAGACCTGCAAAGGAACACGGAGCCCATTTGCATGTGCTGCAGCACTAAATTGCTAAACAAAGGATCACTTCCATCTCAGCCACGGGGCCGTTCCTGCATACTATGGATAAATGCTGGCAGAAGCCACGGTGCTTCTGTGCAGCGTGGGCCTCCTTGCTCGCAGCGCTGTGTCTTTGTGGAGGCATAACCCAACTCATTGTGAGAAAAGTGCGAGGAGGAGAACCCCTGATTAGTTATTTTCGTTTAGATGGTTGTGCTTTGTTTTATTGCTTTCCAATTTGGTCCACGATTATTAGATGGGCGATCGTCTGAAAAAAAAAATGTTGTAAATTACTGGTATAAATGACTTCTCTACACACAACTCCTCTTTTAGTACAATGCAGAGAAGCAACACTTCCATTGCTATTTCTGCTTGTATTTATTCTCTGCCACATTTCTAGTAAATTTTTTTTTCCATTATTGGCAGGGCTTACATAATCACATACTAACACCTACAGGAATGAATCACAGCTCATCTTGCAGATTTATGGCGTGCCTACAGGAAAAAAGTGCCTCATGATACAAACTTTAAGGCTTAAATTATCTCTAAAAGCCCCACAATAGGCAAGTAAACAGCGTGATTTAGAGATCACAATTAAAAGTGAATCTGTTTAAACTCATCCCTCCTTTATTTAAACACCAAGACAAGAAGAATCAGGAAACGCTATTAATAACCGATACACTGTTCACGACACAGTTGAAGCTGAATGTTTCTACTTGTATCTCTCTCCCTCTTATTTTGCCTCTAGCAGTAAGACAGCAGGTCATGGATTCTAGAGTCTTCCAGAGCCCATGCTTGTACTACTCAATCATTTCCATTCGCCACTGTCTATGGTTATGATGTCCTTCATCCTGCCAACATTCCTAGCTCTCTTTACCAAAGGTCTGTCCTATTATTATTATTATAGTTGTTGTTGTTTGTTTTTCTCAGTCCTCCCCACAGGCCTTCTTTTCCCAACCCCCATTCTATGTCTATGTTCCAGTGTCTCCCTTTCTACATTCTATCTATATTTCCCCACAATCCTGTCTCTTTTGTTCTTGCCCCTTCCGGTCTCCCTCACACTTGATGCGTTACTGTATGCCCAGGACTCAGTTAAGGGGTGGGGATTATAAAGGTGACGAGGGAGCTACATATGCTGTCCAGGGGCTTTAGTCCAACGGGGTAGAGAGTGACAGAAAGGAAAAGACATGGAAAAATAAGGATAGAAATTGAGGGACGAAAAAAATTATGTGCTCAAACTACCTAAAGCAGTATGCAGAGGTGGTGCTCAGGGAATCCTGGGGAAGAAACCAGGAAGGATGGTAGGAGCCAGAGGGCCAAGGACAACACAAGAAACCCCACAGAGTCAACCAACCTGACCTCAAAGGGGCTCACAGAGACAGAACCAACAACCAGGGAGCCTGCATGGGACTGAGCCAGGTCCTCTACACATATGCTACAGCTGTGTAGCTTGGTCTTCTCGTGGGACTCTAAACAGTGGGAGCAGGGGCTGCCTCTGACTCCACTGCCTGACTTAGAGACCTTTTTCCAGGACTGGGTTCAGCCTCAATACAAGGGGAGGTTTCTAGTTTTTTTATGGTAGGACATGGTTGTTTGTGGGAGGTGCCCTTTACTGAAGTGGACAGAGGGAGGGTGCTGGGAGGAGGGACTGGGGGATAGAAGGGAAGGGAAATTGTGGTCTGGATGTAAGAAGAAAGTGTGTGTGTGTGTGTGTGTGTGTGTGTGTGTGTGTGTGTGTGTGTGTGTGTGTGTATTTAACCTTTGGACTGGAGATCTAGCAGAACTTCAGAACATGTACTGCTCTTCTAAGAGGACTGGAGTTGGATTTCCAGCCATGTCAGATGTCTTCCAGCCACCTAAACTTCAGCTTCAGGGCCTCTCACCCTCTCTCCTTGCCTCCATGAGGACAGCACTCATGTGTACACGCTCCTACACCCCACACAGACTAACTTAAAAAGTAAGGAAAATAACTGACAAAAAAGAAGTATTTATCTGTGTCTGAAAAGAATAAGATTCTGAAATAAGATTTAAATCATAAAGGATAAGCAGGTTTCTTCCACATTGGCAGTGAGGAACACCCGAGGGGGATTGTGTAGACATAGACACTGAAGAAATGGCCAGCAGGGTACTTACACTCAGTCCACTCAAAACCGAAATGGCCAGCAGGGTACTCATGCTCAGTCCACTCAAAACTGAAATGGCCAGTGGGGTACTTATGCTCAGTCCACTCAAAACTGAAGCTTCAAGGACCAGAACAGAGGTGCTTTCAGCCCAGTGTGGTTACCTGTACACTCCAGAACTCCATTTACAAAGTGGGTACGCCTTGTGTTTTGCTTCTGTATGTATTCCTAGTAGCAACCACTCTGGAATGGATTTAAGCAGTCAGTCATGCTGCAAAGCTCTTCTCCCTCACAGCCTTAGTCAGGGGTTACGAGGAGTGAGATCTCTCTGACCAGAGGGTCCATGCTATCTTTTTCTTAAATTGAGCACAGAAACCCAATGCTGGCATTTCAGAGGATGGTATGGGGTGTTTGATTTCCTTTTCATGGCTCTGGACCAAGTAGGACATAAAGACCGAGTAAGAGATAAAGGAACAAGGCTGACCAAATCCCCAGTGGAATCTTCTGTCAATAATACTGGCTGGGAGAACACAGCTTAGGCCAAGCCTCTGGCTGCACAGAACTTCCTGGCTCCTTATACACAACGAGAGGACTTAGCCACCTTGTCACAGACAGGGTGAGAAAAACACGGGCCTCTGCATAACCCCGATGAGATGGGGACTGTGAGCAGTTCTCTCTAATCAGGCAGCGGCACAGGAAGAGACTCTGAAGAGCACGTGTGTGGCCTTGTGATCTTTCGAGTAGGCTTTCCGTGAGAAAGGAAGGTTCTCTTTGTCACTGAAGCTCTAAGCCCACTCAGTACGCATTGTTCTGGTGATGTGTGACTGTACTCTGTCAGGCTGCTGACTCCCGTCTCTATCTCCCAAGGTCTTTCCCTCCCTCTGATGCAGACTCTGTTTCCTTGCTGTGTGTTTTCAAGATTAAGAGAGCTGTCCCAGTCTTTAAGATGCCTGCAATTTAGTGTCCTTGATTTTTTTTTAAAAACAGTTGAAAGAAGATTTACAGTTTAATTAGCAAGGACCTGTAACCTGTCAGACTGCCATGCTTTTAATAGCTACAGAGGCATGGCTGCAGGAGAGAGGGGACTGGCTCTTCCAGGGAAGTTCTGAGTCCCGGAAACAGACTTAAGCCTTCAGCTTCATGGCTCACTATGGCTGCTGGATGTACCCTCTGTCACGGCTTACATTCTTGGCTCCTGCTCGGACTAGACCCTCTCGGTTGACTGACTTCAACTCCCTCATTTCTTTTGTTTCTATGTCACTGTATCTTTAGGGTTAGTAAGCATACCAACACCTTGGCAGGAGGGGTAGAGGAGTTTTACTTAGTCAACGTGCAGATTCTCGTGTTACACATCAGTCTTCTGCCTTGTTAGGTTTGTGATCTGGTCCAGAAATCGGACTGACCTAGAACCCCCAGAGAGTGTGAGAAGGAAAGCCCACAGACCCTACCGCAAAAAAAAAAAACAAAAACAAAAAACAAAAAACAAAAAAGCTAAAAGTACATTGCTATGGGCCCGGCTTATGGTTACTGAAGTGTGTGCCCAGCTTATAACTTATTACTGCAGCGTGTGACCTTGACCCATTTCCATGCATTCTGTCCTCACCATTCTCCTCTGGGCCCCAAAAGCTCTAAGTGCCTTACAGTCTATAGCCTGAGATAAGTCATATTCTAGGATGTGTGTCGAGAAATAATTAAATCATCAGTGTGTTTCGAGATGAAAAGGGGCAGCTTCATGAGACTGTTAGCACACACTTTCCAGAAGGCTGGAGATCTCTCTCTGTTCAATGGCTAATTACTCTCAGGCTCCGTGTCTCATGCTGGGAACCAGCCCTCAAGGAGCTGAGAGTTTTAGGTTGGTCACTCTTGATTTTGACTCCCAATCAGTCTATTGAGAAGCTGATTGGCTTTAGTGATATGTACATTTTTTGGTATTTACTGACTAGTGGTTAGGAAGATGGTCCGAAAACCTTACTTCAAGAAACTCTGAGAACCACATGCAGGTGTTTATTGAAAGGGTAATGTCGAGCCTCACTTATTCTCAAGAGCTATGCCCCCAAGTTCTTGAGGAGGGGGTGCAGAAACTGAAGATGATGTTGAAGCTGTGCATAGTGCGTTTTGTCCAGATCCCAGCAACCTTGGCATTTTTTTCCCCTTTCCTAAGAGAGTCAGCTAATTTCACCTCTACACTTAAAATCCTTGATCTTTCTCTTTGACGCACCCCAATTGGCAGCCAGTATCTCTGCACTTAGACTTTGGGAGTCATTTATAAAGAAGGGTGAGCACCCACATGGTAATCTGATAACCGAGACAGTCATAGATAACTACCAGGCTGGCAGCATATACACAGTGGATACACTGGGCAGAAGAATGGCTTCTATCCAGGAGGCCATGTAGAGGGCACCATCTCATGGTGTACCATTTATAATTACGAATTGTTTGTTTCTGGGATGTTAATACTTTCTGACCATGTGTCTTAGTGAACTTTTCTTTTGTTGTGGTAAGACACCAAGACCAGGGAAATTTATAGAGGAGTTTATTGGGACTTACAGGTTCAGAGGGTGAGTCCATGAGCATCGTGATGAGGAGCATGGCAGCAGGCAGGAATGAGACATGGGAGCAGTAGCTGAAAGCTTATATATGGCCCACATGTAACAAGAAGAGAGAGAGAGAGAAACAGAGAGAGAGAGAGAGACAGAGACAGAGAGACAGAGAGAATCCCTCTCTGGTGTGGGCTTTAGAAACTTCAAAGTCTGCCCCCAGTGATGTACTTTCTCCTACAAGGCCACAATTCTAATCCTTCCAAAACAGTTCCACCAACTGGGGACCAAATATTAAAATATTTGGGCCCATGAGTACCATTCTCATTTAAATCACCATGTCATGTTTGACTGCACGCAACTGAAGTTACAGAAAGTGAAATATCAATAGTGATGGATAATTTTCAGGGATAATAAACTCCACAAAATTGTAACTGGAACCTTCAGTTTGGAGGGAACAACCATTAGTCATCATACTTCGAGGGACTCTATTTACATTTTAATGGGGTATGGGACTTTTTCTCAAACTACTTGTAGCTGTGTTTTCCCCTGGTATTCTAATTTGAGTTTTATTTGTTTTTTAACTATAGGCATGTCTCATTTTACTATACTTGGATTTATTATACTTCATAAGGCCTTATTTTCATGCTATTCTCTTAGAACATTCTTTCACCTAATATTGTCCATTTTCATCATTTCTGAGACTCTTAGCTTGCCCTTTTGCTTAATGTTCCGTTTAATCGTGCTTCATCTTAGACCACTGTACCTCTCTGTTCACTTTGGGATATATAATTTTACCTGTCTGCTTTGGCCATTTCATAGCTGTGATTTTTGTAAACAGCAAAAATTGACTTTGGAGTGGACCCTTGACATTCTTGTTTAGCATAGGAAAATGACTTTCGGTTCTGACAGTGTAGCTGTACTAGCTTTTGGGACACGCTTTATCTTTGTCTCGACTTCTGATTTATACTGTCTCGGAAAGAAATAGATTTCACTTCAGGGTTGTCTGAAGTCCACACTGTTCACTGTCGGCTTTCCTTGGAAAGAGTTGTGGTAGGCTTGCTTTCCCGAGGTGGTGTTGGCATGCCACTGGTCTGTCAACGCTTTTCAATATAGACTGGTGTAACAGAGTGAAGTTACAAATAGCCTATAGTTTAGAAATCTAAGAAATAACTGTTCTTGTGAAAAATGCGAGCCTTATTAAAAGGCAGTCCATGCATAGTATCAAATTATTATTGTTATTTATGGGCAGCAAGGAAGGTTGTTTATCTCCTTAGCTACACCCACATGGTGGCTCCCATCAAACCCCAGTCCTCTGCAAGGGCAACAAAGGCTTTCACCTGCTGAGTCAACCTCCAGCTCCTGGGTTGGGTAAGTTTTAAGGATATTTTACTTGGACTAGGTTAGGTACTGTCTAAAGCCCCACCCCCCCACCCCCAAAAAAATCTGTCTCTGTGGTATTCAAAACATTGATACCTGTTCTTTCACTTGCAAAGAGCAAGCTTTGCTGAGCAAGTTTCGCCGAAAGAATCCTGTTTTCTAAACAAAGGAAGCCCCCGTAGCGACTGTGTTATAGGTCATGCAAAAGTGAGGGCAGGTGAAAGTTTGCTGAAGACATTGCTCACCGAGTGAGAATCCTGAAAAGAAGGCAAGTGTCCTCAGGGGTCACCACTTAGCTCTCAGCCACAGCTGGGGACCTCGCCAGTGACATCAGCGTTCACGAGCTACCAGCTGTGATCGGCTATTTATAGGCCTTTGGTTGCCTTGAGTCACCTCTTAGTTCACGTTTGTCCATTTTTATGGTCTGGTGAAGTCTGTAAACAGACTTTATCTTCTATGTTTGAAAAAAAAATAGAAAATTACATTATTACATTTCACGGATGAATGGTTATTTACTCACTTCGAGTGACTCACGCCTTCACCCATTCATAGGCATTTTTTTTACTGAGAATTTCTGAGCTCTGCTGTCCCCTTAATGTAGTGCAAGTCAGCTGACCACAATTTTTTATTTATTCCTGGAGAATTCAATATGTACCTGATACACTTTGAACCTGTCGAACCCAACCCCCCTCTTCCATTTCCCTGGAGACTCCCCTCCGCATCCCCTTTTATTTTTATAACCTATGGGTTCAACTAGCACCTCGTGTGGGAATAATGACTGACCCCGTTAGCTTGATCTCATGCAGGTCTGATGCAGGTAACCAGAGAGCGCTTTGTGTTCCTGAATACAGAAGCTGTGTGACAGGCAGAAGACAGTACTGTATACTGTTCTTCCCCATCTTCCAGCTTACATTTTCCCCCTCCCTCCTCCATGCTGTTCCCTGGGCCTTGGGGGAGTGGGTATTAATGTCACATCTAGGGCTGAGAACTCACCAGTCATATAGGCTCAGTACTTTGACCAATTATGAATCTGAGTTATTTTGTGCCCACTGAAGAGAGAAGCTTCTCTGGCCCAGGTTGAGAGCAACACTAATCTGTGGGCAGAAACACTATCATTTAGAAGGTGGTTTGACAGTATGTCCAGTTTTCCATTTAATAAGAGAACTGTGATACTCCCACCCCCACCGCTGCTTATCTGTGACCTCCCGAGCCATCCACTTTTAACCCAGTTTATGGTACCAGGCATGAACTCCCACCTGCAGAGCAGGAAAGCCAATCAGAAAGTGGTTGGTTAGGCCCCCTTCCCAACAGTGATGTCGATACTGCTCCAGTGGGCACGTCTTGACAGGCTGGTTGATATTGTAGCATTCGGGTTTCACTGAGTAACACCATTGATGACTTTCCCTTCCCAACAACCTGCATAGCATCCGCTGGTACCATGGAAGCTGGACACCAGGGAGAAAGTGTTCAGATGAGTTCCAGCTTGACTTCTTTATGCCCTTCAACCAAAGTGTGGTGTGTTTTTGGTAACAGGATTTTACCATCCTGTTATGGAGATTTTTACTCATTAACCCACCTGTTCTAGAGGAATCATTGTTAACCCATTCGATGTACCTATGTTCAAATTGCTTTAAACTATTTTAAAAATTAGGTTCTGTATGAGTTTTTCATACATCCTTATTTTGATTAACCCACACCAACCACTATTCTACCCTGTCCTTTAACCCACAATGATTATTATTATTTACATATCATAGCAATAAACCGATCAATGAATAATCTACCTAACCCTTCAATTAGTTCCCTATCTATCTATCTATTGATCTATCATCCATCTTTCCATCATAAAGACACACATAAAAACATCTATCATTCATCTTTCTATCATGAAAGTGTTTCATGTTGCAATGAAAAGATGGGTGTCCCAGAATCTCCAGAGTAGGCAGTATCCTGGAGGCCAGGGGAAGAGTTGATGCTGTGGACCTCTGACCTCTGCAGGCAGCCTACATGGATGTCCATGTTTCAGGTATTCCTCACAGAGGTCAGAGAATAACTTGAGAGACTTGATCATTTCCTTCCACCATGTAGGATTTTGGAATCAGACTGACTCAGGCCATCAGACTGATGTCATGTTATCTGCTGAGTCATTTTGCCAGTCACCAAATCCTTGCTTCTTGGAGAGAAGGCTTTCATCTGATTTGACAAGAATTACCTGCATTCTAGAAAATAGTATGTTTTACCAAAATCTGCCAATTTAAAATTTCCATTTAATAATGAATTTTAAAAGTATGTATTGACTTATATTTTATTTTACTTTTATGTATATGGATGTTTTGGCTGTGTGTATGTCTGTGAACAATTTGCAAGCTTGGTTGTAGTGGAGGCCAGAAGAGGGCATTGGATCCTCTGAAACTGGCGTTACAGATGGTTGTGAGCCAGGACTAACTAGTCAGAGCCTCATATTCCCCTAGCCAAGGAGACAGCTTTAAAGATGAAAACACAATTTATAAGGTTTGGATGTATAATGTCCCCCATGGGCTGGTGTGTTTATACACTTTCTGTCCAGCAGGTGATGCTGTTTTGGAGGTTTGCGGAGCCTTTTGGATGTGGAGCCTAGCTCGAGGATGGAGGTAGTTAGGGGTAGGCATTTGAAGGCTGTATTATTCTAGTTCTGGCCTGATTTCTCTGCCTTCTGATCTGCTGGTGCTTGTCTACTCCTTCCACCTTGCGCGGAGGTGGATCTGTGTCTCTGCCTTCCCTGCCAGGCTGGATGCCACTGCTTCTGGAAACCGCAAGCCAGCGTAAGTCTTTCCTCCCTCATGTTGCAACTGTCAGGCATTTTATTAATTTATAAAAGCAATGGGAAAAGCAACTGGTGCAGTGTGACCAAGCCACCAATGAACAACAGCCTCACTGGGCATCTGGGCTGGGACCGTCAGGACTGAAGTTTTGTTTCACTCTTAGAGCCTGGATGCTAAGGGTTCATCATAAACCTGGAGCTGTAGAGAGAAGGCAGTCTCTGTTCCTGTGTGGGAAAGCTGTCTTGAAAAATCAGCCGAATAACAGGGAATGAAAACATGGCTGGGGCCTGGGGAGTCAGAGTCAGTTCTTGCAGACATTGGATGGACATTATTTGAAAATCTCGATCCCGCCAGTGTGATTCGTGTTTTGTTAAGCTGTATAAACAAATACATTCACTCCCCTGCTTGCACTGCTTTGAGTTTCTGTCACTGGCACCTGAAATAATTCTGATTAATACACAATGTGCTGGGCACTGTTGTCGGTGGTTCCTAGAGGCAGCCACTTTTAATGATGTTTACTTGATTCTATTGATATTTTTCTCCATGTATCTGAGCAGCATGCCTTTGATGCTTTTTTTGTGATTGATTTTCGTCAGCAGGCACTGACTTTCTGTCACAGTGAGTGAGAACCCCCCTGCCCATCCCATACCACACTCCCCTCCCCTCCTTTTTATGATTACATTAAAGCCCATGGCTAACTCAGGAGATATAGTTGACATTATGATGAGGTTACAAGGTTGATTTATAGGTGAAGAAAATGCTCCTCTCGGAATAGGCTTTTTTGTTGTATAATTTTGATTTTTCTCATTATGAATAGTGTGCTAGTTTTTCGTTTGTCTTTTAGTGTTCTCTACATGAATTGTTATACATGCTTTCCCCCCCCCTAAATGGGTCAATGTATCTGTCAACCATCCAGAAAAGGAAGGCTGCACATTTTACAAATCTTGTCAGTCTTTGTCATCCCCATGCCTTCTTCCCACAGTCACTGTTTTCTGAGTTGCTGTGGGTTATCTGCTCCAGAACCCAGGTGCACTGCTGCAGTCCGGGGACTTCTTTCCACTGATGGCTGGAGAAGGAAAGTACATTGCATAATAATGTGTACATTTTGAATTCCAAACCTTTTCTTGGTTTTCTCCCTTAACTTACTAAGCTACATACTCTAGAGGCTTCCTTAAAAATTATTTGTTGGAAATAATGTTTAGCCTGTACATAGTTTTATATGTTATTTTCATATTTTATTTGAGTATGTCCAGTTATGTGTGTGTGTGTGTGTGTGTGTGTGTGTGTGTGTGTGTTGAGGGGGAATTAAAGGTAGAAAATATTTTTCTGGGGCTAGGATATAAGCCTATTGGTAGAGCACTTGCTTAGCATATGTAAAACCCTGAGTTTGATCCCCAGCAAAACTAACTAACCAACCAACTAGGCAACCAACCAACCAACTAACCAACCAACCAACCAACCAACCAACCAACCAACTAACTAACAAACCAAAACTAATCAATCAACCAACCAACCAACCAACCAACCAACTAACCAACAAACCAACCAACCAACCAACCAACCAACCAACCAACCAATCAACAAACCAACCAACCAATCAACAAACCAACCAATCAACCAACCAACCGGCCAGCCCAGACTCCCAAACAACCCTGGCAGAGTTGTGCTAGCATTTCATTGTGCTCACCTGTACACAGCCAGTGGCTGCAGGAAGCGAAGGGCTCATGCTTTTCCAATGAACATGATTGTGTTCTCTTCATAGCTGCTGTTCCTTAACTCCAAGATTGCATGATCTGATGGTTTTAATAAACCTTACTGGGCTTTCGATAGGTATTTTGGATGTTGAGACTCAACATTTCTTTCCTCTGTGCTGCCGCTCAACTTGTGACTGATCCAATGTGCCCCACAGTAGCAGGTGGCTCAGCTCCTTGTACATCTCTTCAAAGATCCTAGGGGAATAGCTGAATGATAATGCTAAAAATATTATTCTGTTTAAAAACATAGTAAAGAGGGCTGGAGAGGTAGCTCAGCAGTTACAACATTGACTACATTTCCAGAGGACCAGAGTTCAGTCCCCACCACCCACATGGCAGCTCACAAATATCTGTAACTCCAGTTCCAGGGAATGTGACACCTTCACACAGACATACATGCAGGCAAAAGAATGATCAGTGCCTGTAAAATAAAATTATCAATAAATAATTCAAAATATATAGAAAAGAAATGCAAAATTTCCATTCAATATCTGCAGTGTGTGTGTGTGTGTGTGTGTGTGTGTGTGTGTGTGTGTGTGTGTGATGTCAATATATAGGTATGCATACGTCTCCAGATGGCATGGAATGTTCAGCCCTTCTGTTTTATCCTCTCATATGCTGGGATGGTGCATGCTTGATGTCATTTTCATAACCAAGCAGCCACAGTAAGTATTGCATACAGGAATCTTTATACTCTACCTAAGTGGAAACCGGAAGTCTGAAATGGTGCATCTTGGGAGTAGCCTATGTATCTGCTCAGCAGATTTATGCTCAAAAAGAGGCTTTGTTCTGACATCAAAAGATCAATAATGTATATGGACATGTTTTTATGTTAAAACGTTGGGGGAATGCATATATCTTTCCCCAGGCTTTTCTGTCTCATCATCCAGCTGCTGGCCTGAGTTTATACTGTTATCCTAAGCTTGTCATTAATTCTGCCTGGCCAGAGTAGGCATACTACACCTGTTCTTCACTCAGTTCTTTGTACCTGCCCCAGCTTCTGGCATACATAGTAGGTCCTCCATATTAGTCTAATAAATGAATGACACTTATATTTTAACAACTATTTGTCATGGTAAGTTTATTGACCTACCAATAAGGGAATTGAAGCTCGAAGACATTAAGGGAATTCTTAAGTCTGTAATGATTGAGTAGGTATGGAAAGTGGAAGGCAGAGTGGATTTAAATTATAATAGTAGAATTTTGCTACTTTCTTGAGTGTGACTGGGAAAATAGACAATATCTTTTAAGAGATCCATGTTGAAATATTTTGGGATGAAATATTATTACTCTTGTACTTTCATTTAGGAATTTTTTTAAATGAGCTACTGCAATGGACAGTGGATAACAGTGATTGCCACTAAACTTGAGGACCCCAGTTTGATCCCAAGAGTTGTCATGGTGGGAGGAAAGAACCAATTCTCATATGTTGACCTCTAACTTCTACAACTATGCCATGGCATTTTTTCTCCTTTCCTAATAAATAAATGAATATAATCTAAAATTAAATTTTTTGTTTGAACTCAGGCCCTTGTGTACAGTAGGCAAGTGATCCACCCTTGAGTTACTCCTTTAGCTTCAGTTTTGTGTGTATATAGGTGCATACAGAATAAATGTACAGAAATAAATCAGCAACGGAAATAACATAATAAATAATGAATCTGGGGAGAAAGCACATGAAGTCCATTGTTCCTTCGAAATTTCCAAATTTTGAAAAAAAAAATTACCACATACTGAAAAACAAAAGAAGAAAGAGAATATGATATCAGACTGAAGTTTGCCCAACTCTAACTTTCATAAAGTAAATTAAAGTTCAGAAATGGTCAGAAAGTCTGTGTTTGCCAGACAACCCTTGCCATAAGAATTGAGAACTGGGCAATTTGGAGAGTTCAATGGAGACCATTTAGCCAATGATGCTGAAGGACTCCCTATTCAGATACAGTCTGTAATTCAGAGCAAGAACTGACTGAAGAGTTCACATCAACACAGGAGTGGCAAGGAACCAAAGGCCTGGAAACACCATTGAAGGGACCGGCCTTGTTATTGGAGACGAGCTCAGGGAGACAGCATCTTCCCCGTTGGTAGCATGAGATGCTCGGAGGGTACCGAGTCTTGTCCTATGTAGTCATGGGTTCATAAGGAATGGTTATGCGAATATTTCAAGGAATAATAATAAATTTCTCACCATGCAATGATAATCCTGTCTGAAAGAGAAGCATGATTTGTGGTTGAAGGTACTAAATGAGCCGGAAACGATTTAACAGCTACTTGAAAAGGACAAAGCAGATGACTTCAGTGATTTCTAAATTAATTTTAAAGTTCTGCAATTCTGCATAAATTTAAAAAAATCTTAAGATAGATCCAACCAAAAAAAATTAGAATATTGTATATAGGACTCAATCCAAAAATTCTGAAGGGCAGGCATGCTCAATTTCTGTAAATGAAGCTGGACATTCATTCAAGGTCTTTGCTCATAGCCAGTCCTAGGACACAAAGGGTGCCTTACGCACGGAGCTAAATGAGTTTAATTGAAAAATGGACTGTCCTTGAGGAAAGAGAGATTTGGCTTGAGAAATACAGGCAGATAATGTTCTGTCTCTGTTCATCTCCAACAATACACTAATCTCCAATGAAGCACTATCTGAAGATAGAGGAAGAATCACAAGGAAATGAAATTAACATCAAGAAACCTAACACTTCCTAGTTTATGTTCTCTGTTTCTTTTTCCCTCTGGGGAGGCTGTCGGGATTGACAGAATCACATGCACATGAACTAGGACACATGACAATTAACTTTTGCCAAATCATTTGACCAGCATGTGTGTATTACAAAAAAAAAATCTGTCTTATGATCAACATGCGGCTAGGTAGGTGTAACAGTCTCAAAGACAGCTAAAAATATTCTCTATATTCACACTGTATGAAATTTGAAGACAAGTGTTAAAGTAGATTGAGCATCACCCAGAGTGCTGTGGACCAGAAGTGTTATAGATTTGGGAGGGTTTTGGATGTCGGAATGGTCTTTACCAGTTGGTCATGGTTAATGCAGAAATCTACAGTTGAGCGTGCCCTGCTGTTGTTTTAGAGTCCGGAACCTTTTAGATTTTGGAGTGTGCAAGATTTTGAACCTTTTTGGTTATGGTTGTTGTGGGGAGCTGAGGAAATCTTGAGTAAAGAGTGGATGAAATCTTAAGTAAATGAATGAATATCGTTGACACCGGCAGGGCCTTGTCAAGGACCAAGGTCTCAGACCCATGGGAAGTTGGTAAGCCTTTATCCCAGGTCAGCTATGAAAGGCAATCTTTTCTTTGGTCCAAGTACAAGAGATCAGTTTATGCAAAAACTAGCAACTGCTACTTCCTCCTCCTGGATGCTTTCATCCTGAGACTGCTTGGATACAGACACTTCCTACTGAGACTTTCTCTTCCACCCCGTGCTGGATGGTTCCTGGTGCTTCTCTATCAGAGTGTGACAGCCATCCCGATCCCAGCTTTTCTGTGCATGTATTTGTCCTTTCTTCATTCCCTCGCCCACTCCACTTAAGTTTCCAGACTTAAGCTGCATTGGTTATGGTAAGGTGTTCCACTTACAATCAGGAGGTTTATCTCTCTTTGAATCTATTCTCTGAGGCGCACGTGTGTGTGTGTGTGTGTGTGTGTGTGTGTGTGATATCACACAATCTTTTAAACGTTCTTCCTAGTACCAGTCCAAATTACTGCAACCACTTGTTTCCACAAGTAGAACAAAGAGTGTATACTATGATGTAGAGAAGAGAGGTAAATAAAGTTCCTCTACTCAGATTTTCATGAGATGATGGCTTCTCCCTCACAAAGCAGGGCCTGTGCACTGTCTTATGACTCCTAGGCTCTGTTTCTCCCCAGATCTTGCCCTCAACTCTTGGCAGCTAACAGACTCAAATTACCTGGTCTCTAAGCTTTCGTGCTCTGTTCCCAAGGCCCCTTTCTTCCTTACAGTAAAAAGACAGAAACCAGGGTAGTGACCCTTTGGTGAACCCCCCTCTCTAAGGCACATTCTGTTGTCCATATGCCTCTTTTTAGTTTCTCTTTACTTTTAATTGATGCACAATAATGATACGTATTGATGGGCGTCTTGTGACATATTAGAACATGGATATAAGAGGGAATGATTCAGAAGGAGCAATTACCATATTCTTCACCTCAAACACTTAGCATTCCTTTGTGTTGGGCATGTCCAAATGAAATGTAGCTACTTTGAAATATGTGATAAATTATTAACCACAATCTCTCTACTTTGCTATAGAATGCTAGAACTTATTTTTCTTATCTTTATTTTTATTCCCCATAGCAAACCTCTGTTCATCCATACCTATGCTTGGGCTTCCCAGACTCTGCCAACCATCATTCCACTCTGTACTTCTGTTAGGTAATTTGTTTCCAGCTCACTTCTTCTTAGGATCCTGAGGGGGGGGGGCAAGCGTATTCTGTAGACCTTCCCCTTTGCCTTCTGCACACCTGGGCACTTACCGGGGTTGTTGCGCTTCTTCAGTCTTTGCTGTGACAGACTGAGTTTCTTTCTTTAGATAGTTTTTCCTCTGGTATGCAAAGTGTTAGTCTGTAAAGCCGTGGGGTTAGAATGATGAGGTCTCCAGGGACGTCCACACGCTAAAATCATGCATTCTCAAGTCAGTGACATTTGCTGCTTGGAAACTCCTCATATTTTAAACAGCAAAATAATGTCACTGATCACCACCACTACTGGAGAGGTGTGGTCTCAGCTCTGATACATTGAAAATCAAAACTAAGCGAAATACCATTTTAGTTCACCCAATGAGAGCTGCAATCTGCTTCGTTTCTAAATTTACTGCTATTCTCAATCTCAGGTCTGGGGAGATGGCTCAGTGAGTCAGAGCACTTGCTCTGCAAACATGAGGACCCCAACTTGAGTCACAAGCACTCACATAACAACCCAGGCCTGGCCACATGTACTTATAATTCCTATATCGGGGTTAGGGACACAGGCACATCCTAAGAGTTGCTGGTTGGTTTTCCAAGCCGGTGACCTTCCAGTTCAGTGACTGACCCCATCTCAAGGCAACAGTGTAGAGCAATAGAAAAGATGTCCTCTTCTGATCTGCAACTATGTGCATTCTAGTATATCTGCCTGCATGCTACACACACACACACACTAAAGGATTCATAAATTATCTCATTAATAACAACAACAATAAAATAATGAATGGTGCTGATTTTTTTTAGTTTTTTAAAATTTCTACCTGTAAGTTTTACATAAACTGCTTTTAAACAACCATTTTGTACTTTACAAGATAGAATGGAAATTTTATTTTTCATTAAAAAATACTTCCTATAGACAATATGTTATGTCTCGATACACTGTCTGCCAAAATATTATATCTTCTGATGAACTATTTCCACAACCAGGAAAAATAAAAAAAAAAATAGCCTTTAGATTTCGGAAGGTGAAACCTCCCAAAGATTGCTTTCCTCTTCGTATCTGAGTGAATCTACCTTTATTTCTCATGAGGAAAGAGAGCTATGATATGCTCCTTCAGACACACAGTGGCATTTTTGTACAGGAAGAATAAATTGAAGAGGGTGGCAGAGGCCAGGATGATCACATTCTACTAAGTCAAAATCAGCTTACATAATTCAGTTTTCCCTCCAAGTATAAAGAGGAGCAAATAATATAGGAAAATGTCCATATATGTGTATATAACTTTTTTGCGGTGCTGGATGGATATTCAACTCAGGGTCTCCAGCACGTTAAGTTCCTGTTTTCCCACTCAGCTCTACTCACAGCCCCTGCACATCTTCTTTCCATGCGTGTGCTGATAACAGAGTAGGACACCACAGTGAACCCCAATGAAAGGACGTGAAGGGAAGGGCAGCAATATCGGTGACAGCAATAAGGAAGGGCAGGGCTCAACTTAGGACACAAACTTGGAGGCAGAGCTGATGGGTTTGCCCGTAAGATATTCATATATTCCTAATCATTCAATCTCTCTCTCTCTCTCTCTCTCTCTCTCTCTCTCTCTCTCTCTCTCTCTCTCTCTCTGTCTGTCTCCACCCCTTCCCCTTCCTCTTTCTCTTTCTGCCCCTCCCATATTTTCTCCCCTCTCCCCTCCCCATCCCTACATGTGTGTGTGTAGGATGGGGTATTTAAGAAAGACAATAATCAATAACTCATGGGGACTAATGTGAACCAAGATGGACCATTATCCCTAACGTTATAGAGACAGGGGAGACAAAATTTTAATTAATGAATCCCCTGAATAAACTGAAAAATAAACTGAAAAAATATTACATTGCAGTAGTTTTTCAAGGGAAGGACTTTTCACTGCTGCATAGGACTGACCTGGCAAAGGCCACAGGGAAGCCCTGTGTTAGATAAAATCTAACTCTGCAGTGATACTTGAAAGGAACAAACACCCCATTTCCTTCAGATGATCTGCTGCCTTATCTGGGGAGACTGCATAAGCAAAAGAGTCAGACTGCACAGAGTGAAGCCTCACTCCTACCTTCCTCTTCCCTGGTTCCCAGGCCTGCAAAGATAAAAACATATGTGGGCCCCAGAGGGATGACTCTGAAGCTCGCACATGCTGCTCAGTTTCTTCGCTCTGGATTGGGGAATGCAGCCTGTGCTTTCAGTACTTAACACGTTCAGTTAAAAACCCACCTTTCTTTCCCACAGGTTGGCTAGCTCAGAGGTAATGATGCTGTTTCTTACCTCTTCAACTCTCACTCTCTTGTGAGCCTTTCTTCGCTCACAGCGAGACAGGTTTGGAGTGATTACTTTGCGTAGGCTTTAGCATCACCGCATCTCCAGTCTGATATTTAGCCTTACCAATTACCAGCTGTGTGCGTGTGGTAAGACCTTGAGTCACTTTCCAGAGGCTCAATTTGCTCACCCGTGAAATAGAGCGAAAGTAGTAAGTGCTCTGCAGGGCCGTGTGTGGACCACGTCAGCTGATAGATGCTTCTGCGCCGTCCTGGGATGTTGTGCCAGAACAAGAAGTGGTTAAGTCACGCAGCTCAAAACAGCACCGGGCTATTACTGCATACTTTCTGAGGTCAGAAAACTACAGAGGATTACACTGGTCTATCGGGTCAAGTTGTCGGCAGGGCTGTGCCTGTCTCTGGAAGTGCTAAGGGATGGTCCCTGCCCTTTGTAGATTCTGAAGACCACCTCCTTCTTTGCGTGGTGGTCCTTTCATCTTCAACGTCAGAGTCAGTGTCACTCTGACTGCAGCTTCTGCCACTCATCTCATTCTGTGCTTTTTCTGCATCCCTCCTCCACACCAAGAACATTTTCCTATCCTACAGAGATTGGAGAGTCAGCTGACGTCTGAGAGCTTCACTAAAAGCTATGGCTCCAGTTCTGGAGGCTGAGAAGCCCACAGTCGAGGCACTAGTAAGTTTGCTGACTGACAGGGATGCTGCCTCAACGCTTCGGAAGGGACTAAGAATGTGACAGAAAGGGTCTGCCCAGATCTTTTGTAAGTTATGAATCCCATCCATGAAGGAGGGGGCATAGCTTCAACACTTTCCCACCTCTCAGTGCTATTCCCTTGAGGAAAAAGTTTCCATGAATTCTGAAGCGGGCACAGATGTTCAAAGCAGGAAATTCTCTTTGGATTACCTTGGGCTCACCTGGATGATCCAGGATAATCTTCTTATTCTAAGGACTGTTGATTGGCAACTTTAATCCCTTCTTGTCATGTAAGGAAACAGACCACAGGTCTGGGGATGGGGATGTGGGTATCTCGGGGAACCATTAACCTGCTCTCCTTGGAGCTTAACCCAGACAGCCATGGCTGAGCTCGGTGAACTGCCCTCATTGATCAGAATGATTCAAGCAGAAAGCCCACTGATGCCCACTGACACCCAGCAGCACATGGCTTGATTCATGATAGGAGTAATGTGGGAATGGCTGGCAAGGAAGAATCACACTTGGTCATGAGGATCGTGAATCAGAAAAGGACCCGTCCAAGTAGGATGTCCAAGCCTTTGTGCTTGGTCAGGCCAGGTCTAAGAGAGGCGGTGGATAAAGAACCCCTCGTTGCTGTATCCAGTAGAAATAGAACTTGAGCCTATTATATAATTCATAATTTTCCAGTAGCCATATGAAGAAAACAAAAGACAAAAGTGAAATTAATTCTAATAATATATTGTATTGAGCCTCAGATAATCCAAATACTATGACTATAATGAGACTATTGAAATATTTTACTTCCCCCTAGCCCCCCCGCCCAAATTAGGTCTTCAAATCCATTTTGACTTTGCATTCACAGAACAGCTCAGTGGGACCTGGGCACAGCTGAAGAGCTGAGTAGCGAGTGGTGTGTGACTAGTGGTGCTTTGATGAGCAGCGTAAGTGGAGAGGCGACGTGGGCAGAAGCAGGGAGGTGAGGAGTTCAGCATGGATTTGGGGACATGGCAGTGTGAGAAGGTGGGGAAGAAAGGTACATGTTTGGCTCCAATCATGGGAGGCTCAGCATGTTACGCTGGAACGTTTCCACTTGATTTGACAGGACGCCATTAAAGGGAATCTGTTAAAGCTTTTGGGTAGAAAAATATTTGGAATAGCTTGACAGGTGCCGTGGTAGGAATGTGCTGTAAGATTTACACACAATGTCCTTTTAGAGGCTTTAAATCTTGCTGAGGGTTAGAATACCTGCATTAAAACAGTGTCGATAACTTGGGATAGAGCGTCCCCGGGCCAGATCATCAGCAGAAGTGATCAATGCTGCACAGTATAAGGAGGGGAGGTTCCCTAAGGGGTGGGCCGCTAGGGAGCACAGCATGAGAGAGTCCGGTTGGACTTCAGCTAGATTTGGAAGGAAGAACACGGAGTTATTTTATAGCCTTGAAGGTCAGACAGCCGAAGTGAATGCCCCCAGGCTGAAACCAATCCAGAAGGGCTTTTCCTTGAGGTTGTCTGTTTACAAAGAGCCCTTTCCAGCTTCCCTGCAAGGGTACCTGTACTCTTCGGCTGGTGCCCACTTCCTCTACGGGGCCATGGCTTTGACCTCTGACCTGGACGATGGAAAGGGCATAGCGGAAAGGCTGGGTGGCATCTGGAGTGAGAAGTGGCTGATCTGAACCCTGGGTGTGAGTGTTGTAAACTTTATGGTGGAGTGGAGTGGTGAAATGGGGCAGAGAAGGGGGTCTAGCCTAGGAACAGCAAGAAATAATAATGGTGAGCTGGACTCATGTAGAGTTTGATAGAGCCAAACCAAGGGGACATCTCTAAAAGGCAAGAGCCCCCTACTAATCATTTAACCCAGGGGGTTGACATGTCCTATGCAGCTTGCTTTATAATGAAGCTGGTGGGTGGGTACTTGGGACTGGTTGGAGTCCAGTGAGACTGAAGACTGGGGGGCCCCGATAAATGTCTATTGCTGTGGCTCTGGTACAAGATCCAGGGTAGTAACCATCGAGGGAGAAGTGTGCTGATCATTAAGAATTTGAGGCAATTTATCCTGCGACAGATGCTAATATGAGCGGCGTGAGCAGAGAGCACTTGGTGCTTGGCAGTGGTGAAATGAGTGTTTTTCCTAAAGAGTTCATAGTCGTTTGTATCATGTCAGCAGACCCGTTTTTATACAGTACTATCGGCCAGTTTGCAATATGAAAGGAACTCACCAGGCTGACGCTGAGTCAGCCCTCTTTCAAAGGAGATAAACTCTAATACTTTAATACTTACCCGGTAAGATCTCCAGACTGTCGTCTTTGGTATAAGCATTCACTTAGGACAGAAGAGGGTGTTTTTTCTTTTCACGAGGCATCTAGATGAAAAGAAAACCTATAATAATCAAAGGAAAACTAAAATTCTAATCCTAGAACTACACTGTAGCCTTCTCTGTTGACTGAACCCCCCTGGGGTTGATGCTCCAGGGCTGAGGGTAGGCTCTGGGAATAATTGATGGAGCTATTTATATGCCTGTGGTGTTAAGCACTAAGCCCAGGAAGAGGCAAATGAATGCTGTCAGATCCCTTTAAAGAATGATGGAACAAGTCATCACTGGCTCAGCAGAATGAGACAGTCATGTGCTGGATAAGGACATTTTGGTCATACCATCATAAAATGGCAAAGGGATGTCAGTTCATGGAAGAGTAGCCTATGATGCTTGCATAGTGACAAGATGGCCGCATTTCTCAGAAGGCATCCCTTGCCTCACAACATAGGGTTGTACCGGAAAGGCTGCATAGGCCTGTCAGAGGGGCAGAATTATTGCAGTATTGGGGGATGTTTGAATAGTTTAGTGTCTCCACCAAACGCTGAATGGCTGAGTGATCGTGTTAGATGCTAACACATGCCTTCTCTTTCACTACTGTTACCTTGTGGGAGTTGAGAAGAGCAAAGCTCCACGGGAAACAGCTGCCAACTGTTGTCTAGACTTGAGAGCTGTGCTTGAGTGACACTGAGCTAAGCCCACATATTTGATGTGGAGAGTCAGTGGTGTTCTACGTAGGTTTTGAGGTCCTGCTGGGTGCTCAGCGAGCTCTGTAATGCATGCTTTCTGCTCTACCACGGCTTGGTCTGATTACATCAACAGAAAAAAAAATAGCCCTTTCTTAAATAGTCAGTTAATAAGTCAACCTCCCATGCAGAGGTCACCTGACAGTTCTCGTTTGTGCTGATGGCCCTGGAATAATTTATAATCCTGGTTTGGATGATAAATCGAATGGTCCTGCATTTTAGGGTGGTCCTAGCTCACAATGCAGACGATTGTCTCTAGATATGGGTCAGCTGAATCCAAAGACCTGTTAGGCCCTCTCCAAAGGAGCTATAGTGTAGCTGGGGACAAACTGTTTATGCGTACTTGACAGTTAGAGTAGTTTGCCTGCCCTGTTATTGTGAGCCCAGCTACATTTCTTAGGAAATGTTTTATGAGCCTTATCTGATTTCAGTATATGCTCTTGGGTGGAGGCTGGGGAAGAGCAAGGGTCGTTCCCACAATCCCAAGCCCTCTTCTGCATAGTAACTTCCTAGAAGGTAGTCTCGGCCTTCATTCTTTGATCTTAATTATACACAGAGTCGAATACAATAACAGGCATAGGTAGCAGTCTAATAAGGAATAAATGCAATCACAAAAACGTGATGATTCCTTCAATCTCATGGCTATGCCTCAAGCCTTTCTGGGCTTTATAGAGCAGACCGTGGTTTGTTCAGCAGTCAGGAATGCTGCTTGCAATTTACTAAACCCTTTGCACTGTTCCCCTGAGGTTACTTATAATATTTTCTTCTTTTATTAGAAAAGTTTCCATAAAGGAGAGTTTTATAAAGAGGTCTTATGAAATATTTTAGAAGGATTATTATTGCCGAAATTAAAGATGAGCAATTATGGCTTCGAATTAACTTGGACAAGTGATTTGCTTTCGTGAGGAAGCAGGTTCTTCTGGTTTCCTTGTGCAGCCTTTGGGTGTAGAAGTAATTGGTCTTTGGTGAAAAGAAGGGGTTGTTGATTCTAAAATACTTACCATTTACATCTTGGCTTGGTGGGCTTTACATCCTGAGACGGACTCTTGGGGGATGTGTTTAGTACCTGCCTTCAAAAGTACAGACCACAGTGGCAGAACTGCTGGCAAACAGTATCAGTTACAGTTGAAAACAAAACCCACAAAACCCGACATTTTTGCATAACAACTAGATTGTGGGATTTAAAACCCTCTTATCATTTTTCCAGTGAGCATTTCTGATCAAAGATAAAAAGAACAACACGTAGATTTCACTTCCTGCTCTTAGTAAATGCAGTTTAAGGTTCATTTTCTGTCTAGGAGAGCCACTCTGCCTGTCAATTATTTAACAAGATACAAAGTACCAGGAAATCACACTATTGACGTTTGGTGGTCCCTACATATCACGTGGAAGCTACATCTTTCTCTGTCTCTATCTGTCTCTTATACCCTCTGTGATAGATTGCAAATATGGCCATAAGTTTCCGGGCTTCCTCTAAGCACACTTTGTCTTAGTTTTTGAACCCTCCACCCCCAACCACAAAACGAAACAAAACAAACTGGAATCTTTCACTGTTCTTTATGAACAGTATACTGAAAATTTTGATTTCTTTGAAAGCAGAAATGTTATATGAATATGTTTTGGGGTTTTTTCTTTTTCATTTTTCCTTTTTCATGTTTTTCCATTTTTATTACATTGGGTATTTCTTATGTACACTTCAAATGTTATTCCCTTTCCAGGTTTCCTGTCCATCAGGAAACCTAGCCCCTTCTCCTCCCCTTCTATATGGGTGTGTTTCCTTCCCCATCCATCCCCCATTACTCCCTCCAACAATTCCCTACACTGGGGGTCCAACCTTGGCAGGACCAAGGGCTTCCTCTTCCACTGGTGCCCAACAAGGCTATTCACTGCTACATATGCAGTTGGAGTCCAGAGTCAGTCCATATATAATCTTTTGGTAGTGATTGAGTCCCTGGAAGCTCTGGTTGTTTGGCATTGTTGTTCTTATGGGGTCTCGAGCCCCTTCAGCTCTTTCAGTTCTTTCTTTAATTCCTCCAATGGGGGTCCCGTTCTCAGTTCAGTGGTCCTAGGTGTGAGATATGGGGCTGCTTCAGGTTGTCACAGCAGCTGACTATGATTTGTCTCATGCTCTGTCAGGGGCATGATTTTCCAGCTAAAAATAGTTTACGATTGGAATTCTGGGGATTCTTACGAGGGTATATAAATGCCAGAGCTCCGAGAGAGGTGGCCGCTGCTGCTGCCCCTGCTGCTGCTCTTGCTGTTTGCTGCTTGGAGATATCCTGATGACAAAGATTGGACTTGCCCCACCAGCAGGGAGTAGTCTAATAATCCTGATGCCTCCCTTCCCCTGTAACCGTATTTCTCTCATGTTAGGAGATTGGAAGGGTGGAGAGGGGAAAAAACCCATTAAAGTAGCCAAAAGTCTGGTTACACCTGAGACTGACCACTAGATTTGTTTTGGCCATTGAGACAGCAACAGAAAGAACATAATCAAATGCTAGCAAAACCGCCATCCCCTCTCATTGATCTTGGGAACCTGAGCTGCCGGTGATGCCTATGTTAGCCATTAGGGACATACAGGCCAATGTCCCAGCCATCCCAGCAAATAGCTTTCAACCATTCCTCTGGTGCTGCTTTACATACAAGTGAGTCCACTTAAGCCAGCAAAACAAACAAAAAAACCAACATCAACAACAAAAATAAACAAACAACCCCCCCAAAACAACAACATCAAACCCCCTCCAAACCTAAAAAAAAACCCAATCCAAAAACCATTCAAATGAATCCACTTCGGATTGCTGATTCTTAGAATGGACAGTTAAACGCCATTTGTTGTCTCAGGTAGAGGGTTGGGAGCGGGTTGTCTCATAGCTCACCTAATTGAGAGAGCTCTTTAACTGGAAAGGAAATCTGAACTTGTTAGATGTGTGCTATGCCACATGTGGCACTCAGTGCTTCATATATGCTATTTTATTTAAACCCACAGTTTATTTAACTATTTTCATACAACACTGAGAAAATGGTATTCGATGAAAGTAACTTGTCTAGAACCAGGATTCTAAGCCAGGCTCACCTTGCCCAGTTGGCTTTGCCTTCTTCCGGCATAAGACCTCAGCTAAGAAAAGAACTCACCTGTAAGTAGTCTATTTGAGATGAGAGGGAGAGAACGAGGCAGAAGGACATAGAGAAAACATACTCCGCAAGCTACTTGGTCTCTAACCTGCTGTGTAGAGCTGCTCGGGAAGCAGAGACTTTATACAGCTTCTGGTAGCTATTGTTTGGAGATGGCTTGAGGATAGTGATGTGGGAATTATGTCTCAGACATTAATTATCCAGTCCTCTGTGTAGTTTCTCAAGCCATAAAGTATCATTCAATCCATAGACTGTTAACAGCTAGCTGACTTTCTTGATGAGTGCTAAACTAGTTGATTCAAAGCTTACATACTGGTTTGTCTGGGCATCTATTGTGAGTTTCACCATCGTGAAATTTTTTTTTATTATTTGTTAGTATGCTTTCATTGCTATGTAATTATTTTGCTATAATAGTAGAAGTATAGAAAGAGAGGGCCTGGCAGAAGCTGGACCAGCAGAAGCCAGCCCTGTCCCCCTCCTCAAACAGGTATGTGGGGCTAATAGGGGTGTGGAGGGGCCCTCGGGTGCCACTATGATGAGTGAATATGCAATGGACAGGTGGGGAAAATGAAGGAGCAAAGCAGTGTTTGTACTGTGGAGAGAGGCAGACCTGGAGACGTGATGGTGGTGACAGTTGTGAGAGAGAACTGAGGTCTCCTTGGCACGGGTTGTTGTCCAGTGTGGTTGGTGGGGTATCGTGAGTAGCTTGGAACTTATGCAGATGCTCTCAGCCCACAAACATGCTGCCTGGCTGCAGCACCGCTCTGGTTCTAGGCCACGATGCTGGCCCAGATGAGGAATGATTCACTTTCTACATTGGACCTCCTCGGAGGACCATGTGTCAGTCAGCGATCCAGATGTGTTCAGAGGCGTAGTTGATATCCATGACCCGTGTTACCATCTATGACTACACGGACATCTGTTATCTATGCTACAGCCTGAAGCCGTGTTGATGTCTGTGAGCTGTGGTGCTACTGGGGCCTATATTAATGTGAGTGGCCCGAGCTGCCACCTGAGGTTATGGTGATACCCAGGCCTAGGCTGCTTCTGAGGGCCACATCTGGGTCTGTGGTTCTACAGCAGCCAGGGTCTGTGTTGATTTTGGTGTCCCACGTTAACAACTGAGGGCTACATGGATGTCCATAGTCTATGCAATAACCTGAAGCTATACCGATACCCAAGGGCCATGTTGTTGTGGGGGTGGGGAGTAGTGTGGAGAAAAAGAACAAGGGAGGCTCACAGATGCCCACTCCCTGACAGAGGTAGAGAAAACAAAGATAAAATTGCTACCCAGTGCAATGTTAATAACGAGAGTGACAACCAATCAGCAGAAGGGCTTGCACTTTCTAGTCTCTACCTCTTGTCTTTTACTCAGGAAATGTTTGAAATATATTTAGCTTGCTTGCTTAGTTGTCTCTCCATTTCATTTTGGCTACAAGTGCATAGAGAGGGTTTACTGCGAGATGGTAATCCCAGGCCCTGAAACATTACCCTGAAATCAATAGACTTTATTTAGAAGTAAGTAAATGCAATTGTCGTCTTTGAATGTGAGTGTGTCCCTGCGGTGTTGGTTTGTTAGGGCTCCATAATCAAATCCCATTGATTAGATGGTTTAAACAACAGAAGTTTAGTCTCTCGGTCTCAGAGGCAAGAAGTCCAAGATTGAGGGGTGGGCATGTTTAATTGCTCTGGGACCATTTTCTTTGGTCTACAGATAGCGTCTGCTTGGTTTTTACAGTGTTTCCTCTATGTCTCCACATCACTGGTGTCTCCACAGGGAGACACTTCTAACCCTCTCTGCCTCATCTGTCTCAACCAAACCAAGCACCCTTGAACCAGGTGAGGTGGAACATGCCTTTAGTCCTAGCTCTTGAATTTTAGGCTAGTCTCATCTACATCTCAACTTTTGGGTCAGCTGGGTCAACATAGCGAGATCTTAAATATAGAAGGTGTTTTTTTCCTTTTTCTGTTATCAGGGGTTCAGAACAATGGATTTGGGGTCACCATTCACTCACGAAAGTTAAATAAAATTGCACATTGGAATAATTTTGGTACGTCAGTTTGAGAACATACTACTTTACATATTGGTTTATGAGCTAGACCATCCACATGTGTATATTTTGCCCTCTCTTCTAGTCCATCCGCTAGGGTGAAAAGTGGCATTAATATACATGTTGGGTTAACACATTGCTTCTTCGAAACTTCAGAGAACTTCAGCCTTCATGCACAAGAACAGATAACTCTGCTACTCTCTGGTGCTTGGGGAGAGAAGATGTTTTGAATCATTCAAAGCTCTCAGATGACATATTCTGAGCAGAACTGCCTGCAGTGGCCTGAGTGCCATCTTAGTTTTTCATGTCACCAGAGAGCTGGCCTGTCTTTTGGTCCAAGGAGCTGGGTTATATACTGTAGGCATATTATAAGTAATGTCTACTCACTGTTGATTGGCATTAACCAATGGTATCGGTGAGGTCCATATTGTAACCTTGAACATCAGAGCTTAAACTTGGTTGTCTGAAGTGAAGACTGTGGGTGAGAGTTGTCTGAGTTTATTAAGAAGGAGATGGAGGTCTTTGGATCCATTATTGTTTGTATCAATTTTAAAACAAAGGCTGTTGGAAGTGTGACCTTGATATATTTTGTTTTTAACTGAAAGAAAAAAGAGCCTCTCTATGTAACTAGACTATGCTGGAACTCACTAGTAGACAAGACTATCTTCAAACTCGCCTTTATTTCCTGAGTAGTGATGTTACGGGCACATGCTACAACACTTTTCCTTTTTTTTTTTTTTTAAATAAAATTAAAGTTCTGAATTAAAGATGGTTAATCTTTAAGTAGTAACCAAATGCGAAATAAAATAGTCTTTACAAAAATCTTGCCACGGAAAGGTTGAGCAACTATTAGTATTAATTTCTACCTCATCAGATTACCAGTGGGAAACCCTAGAATTTTGAGGGGTGGGTCTGATACATATACTGATTTCCTCTGTATTGGTGACCCCTCTAGGGGTTGCACATCAGATAGCTGCATTAAAATTTGTAATGGTAGCAAAATTAGAGTTATGAGGTAACAACAAAATAATTTTATGGTTGGGGTCAACACAACATGAGGGACTGTGTTAAAGGGCCGCAGTGTTGGAAAGGGTGAGAACCACTGCTCTGTTTTACTCTTACTAGACTTGAAATATGCTGCTTTCAGGCGAAGGCTCACAAGAAGTGAGTGAAGGTACCTGTCATCTAATGTCCTTCATCACCTCTCAGCACAGCTTACGTGCTTGCTTTTATTTGTTTTGCCTTAAAGTAAGTTTCCAAAGGAGTCAAACACTGGACATGTACATTTTTGTGAGACAGCAGAGTTGGAAATATGGGCTATTCTAAAGAAAAACAGACTGAAGAAGATAAGAGAGGGGCTGGAGGTATGACTCAGTGGCTAAGAACTTGCTGTTCTTGTAGAGGACCCAGATTTGGTTCCTAGCACATATGTGAGGTGGCCCACAACCTCCTGAAACTGGAGTTCTGGGAGATCTGATACCCTCTTCTGGCATCTTCTAGTACCTGCATACATTTGGTGTACACACACACACACACACACACACACACACACACGCACACACACACACAGAGGAGGGGGGTGACACACATGCATACACATAAAATAATCTTTTAAAAAAGGGTCACAAAAGGGGGCTTCATTGGAATTGATTCCCCAAATCCAGGCTATTGTGGTTGGAGGAAGATCTGCAGTAAGAGGTAAATGATGAATTTGTCTCTGGCCATTTTACATTTTCCTGCCTTAGTAGGTTAGTCACCTTTCTCAGGTAAAGGTAAAGTTCAAGGAATAGAAATGTCTTCTCTCGACCTGAGCGTCCCCTTCTCGAGACCTTGTCCTATTGAGTGGGTGGTGGGGCAGTGAGGTCCATTCTTCCCAGGCTCTCCTTGGACTTGCTTTCCTTGAACTTCCTTTCAAGGATCAGAAGTAATTCTCCATTTGTTAGCAGCTTTCCAATACAATCACCATCAGAACACATTAAATAACCAGTGATGAATTTGTATCTCAAAGCAAGCATTTGTGGAAAGAACATTCAGCAAAATGAACTTTCCATACGGACAGGCATCTTCCTAATGACTTGTAAAATGCCATTGAAATGACCCTGCTCCCGAATTCTCTCCTCTCTCCTACATAGCCCTAAGTCCCAATCACTAGAGATTAGTTTCCCTAGATTAAAAGACACAAAGTTTCTGAGAGTTCCCTTTGAAAATTAAATCCCTGGGTGTGGGAAATAAAATAGGAAGAAGAGGGGGAGGCATCTTAGCACAAATGAATCTATCGGCTGCCAACAACCCAGTTCCAAACAGGGCAAAGACAGTTGTGGATGCAAAGTGAATATTGATGAGCAAAGAGGAAATGCATCCTGGGAACTTACTTCTCATCTTGAGTGGACGTGCAAGGAAAGCAAATCATTGTCTTGGAAGAAGAATGCCACTGCCCCACCATGATTCGATAGGGTAACTTTATGTAAGAGGACAACAGACATGGTTGAAGGTGAAGGTTGGTTTGAGTGAAGACGTTCCTAGTTCTTTTAGAGAGAGCAGTCAGAATGCCAAACTACAGTGGTCAACTTAGTGAGAGCCTATGCAGGAAGGGGGAACATGGTCTGCTTGGTGAACTTGGAAAAGTTCACCAAGTAAAAGAAATTGGAAAGCCATTTCCTATAGCTTAGAATTTGGTATAGTGCTAGTTCTATTCATAATAATTTAAATAAAAGTTGGCATCTACTATGGGTCATGTAGTATGTCACCTGTCATGTATTTATTGATTACTTGCACAGCATTTTGCAAATATTAATTGACTTGGTTTTCAAATTTCTTGGTCTCAGTTATGTTCTCTTGCCATGAAGAGAAACTATGACAAGTCGATTTATAAAAGAAAGCGTCTAATTTGGGAGCTTGCTTACATTTCAGAGGATGAGTCAATGACCTCATGGCGGGAAGTAGGCAGGCATGGCACTGGGGCAGTAGCTGAGGACTTACATCTGACCTATAAGCAGGAGGGGAGGGGTTTTGAAATCTTAAAGCCTACCCCCATTGACACACTTCCTTCAATCAGACCCCACCTCTAATCCTTCCTAAACAGTTCACCAACTTGGAGCCAAACATTGGACTATATGAGCCTATGGGGCATTCTCATTCAAACCACTACAAACTTTGTAGTTGGTATGGCTTTCTTTTCATCTTATAGATCAGGTGACAAATACAGGTCAAGTAATCCAAGGTCACATGGCTGGCAAGTGAAGAGCTTGGATTCAAACCTGAACTATCTATCTGGTCATGTGCTTAATCACTGCTCTATCACGTATTGATCCTTCACACACTGATTCTTATAATTCTGTGAATGCTATTCCTTCAGCCGCTCTTTGGTTCATGGAACCAGAACTTCAGGAGTTAGAATAATTATCCCAGTTTTCCTGTGCCTGGTGAGTTTTACATGGATACAGACCAGAGGCATTCTCAAGCAAACTAGACCATTTGTTGCCCTGTGCTATGGCTATGACTGCAGTAAGAACAAACATGGCTCTTCTCTCATAGAATTTATGGATTAGTCAAGAAGTTGTGTGCAGTCTGTAGCCACTGGGCAGGCTGTGCCTCAACAAAACTTGTGGGGAGAGTCAATACATTTATAAAAAGTACCATCGTATTTCAGTGTCAATGGTTTGGACACTCCTGGTAATAGCAACTACTTAGGTGAGAGGAAACAAGAGTCTATGACACTTGGAAAGGAACTTAGCAAGGAAAAGAACCAGGGGAATAGTTATCCATCATCGTTTTTTTCTTATCTATTTTTAGATTCAAGAAGAGACAGGTAAGGGCAAATTTTTTTCTCTTTGGAGTGATTTGTATTGTTAGCATATGATACAATTGATACACAGTAAACAACAATCAATTCTTATACTAAGGATATCTCAGTTATCCCAAAGATGCATTCTTGTTACTGTTTAAATCCAGATAATTATGCACAGCACATGAGTATTTTTCAATCCTGCTTTAGTTTTTATAATTTACAGCTGCAGAGAGCCCCAGGAGCTGTTTTTAAAGAGGATTAAGGCACTGCATCAAGAAGCCCCTGTCTCTAATCAGCAAAATCCATTGTAGCCACAAAATTAAAATTAAATATCATTACACATGTTCCCAGAAGTTTAAGGGAATCTGCAGGTTAAAAACTAGAAAGATTAAAAGCAGCAGGAATGTAGTATATTGGGGGATAACTCCAAGGGAGAGTCTCTTCTGGGATTTTGTGATGCAAATAGTGCTGCTTATCACTCAAACTCTGCCCAAAGACCTACAGGGAAAGGAAGACAACCCTACCAAAGCGAAGCTGTTGGGCAGGGATCCCCACCACCAACCTCAAAACAAGGCAGGCTCTTGGTAATCCTCCTGGTTGCCATCAGAACTAGTTGCTAAGACCCTTTTGCTGACGACATCACAGCCATTAGTTGTAAGATATAGTGAAATCAAGCTAGAACTGAGCTGCAAACTTTCTCCAGGAGGGCTTTTTTTTTTTTTTAAATAGTGCACAGAGATGATATGTAGGCATGTAGGCTGCTGGGTAAGAACTGGCATTCCTAGTTTCACCCAGTTGTGAAGCCTCTGAACCACAACAATGACCTGCTTAGTAAGATGCTCCCACTTGTGCAAGAGTGGCATGGCTGTTATGGTGGTAACCAGTCATTCTCTGATTGGATTTGAAGCCTGCTCCACAGCCCTCAAAAACCCAGGGCTGAGACGGTCATCCTTTGGCCCTAGAGGACTATTTACTATATTCATTTTAGCAGACATGTCACCAAACTGCCTTCTAAATATTTACGATTATATATTCAGACGCTTGCTACACTTAGCCTTTTCCAGAGAAGCTTCTCTTTGCAATGGACTGCAGTAAATACAGAAACTCGTGACTGCTTAAAGTGTGAGAATAATTAATGTTTGACTGTTCAGCCCTAAAAAGGACATTTATACTCCCTCTTCTAAGGTTCAGAGAACATTGAAGAAGAGAATGTAGAGTGAATATAAGAGCCATAAGATAGACAGAAAGGTTGTGAAATTCTATCTTCTGGACACGACACAGCAAATGCAATCACAATCTCACAGCTGCCTGCATGAACTGTACAAAACGGGGCTTGTTAGTAGTTAATCATAGATCAGGGATCCACTCACAGGACTATACCTCACCCTGATGAGACATTAGGTACTGGTGAATTCTCAGGGAAATGGAGTCATTGTCTTTTCCAGTGTATCACCAGGTTCCAATGCATAGTTCACAGTCCATGGTCACACAATTGGTCCTGGTTAACTAGACAAAGCAAAATGACTTGAATGTGGCGAAGAGGGTTGGCAGGGGGAGTTGACTGGGTAGGAGAGAGATATGTATACGAGGGTAGCGCTGAAAGTAACCGGAATGCGCTATACCCATGTATGAAATTGTCAAAGAAGAAAACTAATGAAAACAAATATAAAAATCCTATCACAGTGCTTTTTCGGCTTTTAGTAATTTTCAAAACAGCATTGGCTATTTATGTATTGCTGAGAGAAGTGGAACGAGGAGACACCTTAATTGCAGGTCAAATGAGGTAAAGAATGAATAAAAAATGATGTTGTTTTCTACTTTAGTGGCAAGACTGGAATGAAAAAAAGTCCTAGTTTCAAGAAATTATTAATAGAGAGGCAAGAGGTCTTTTCAGCTCTTTTGGAGAAGCCTGTTTGATGCCAAAGTAAAGAACCAGCTTTGGATTGAAGGTACAGCACATTCTCTGTAGGAGAAGACTCTAGGGGCAGAAGCAATAGCCTGTCAGGTATAAAGCTACATTCTGAGGTGTTTGGTCATGGCTTAAACCTCGGTGTTGATGACACCCAACTGCAAGGTTATTTTAAATGTTCTAGGAGATCAAGTAGGAGCTGGAAAGTACTTTTTAGAGAATAGTTAGTGACTTGGAGCCCCTGGGGAGACTGGGTGAGCAGTTTAATATTGTTTATTAAGTAAGAACTTTGTAAACATTACTCTGATGGGGCTAATGCTGAGCTGGAGAGGACTTGCTGAACTGTATGATGAGAACCACCAACTGTGTGGTGGGGTTTATAGATCTTCCCAAGACCATGATTCTTGTGGCACGCAGATTGCAGTCCGTGCTTCTACCTAACTGTGCTTATGGACTCATCGGGTGATCCACAGGATTGGCAGGATATCTTCTTGAAGTCCAAGTTTGTGGACTTGATCAGGGAGAATTACCTCAAAAAATATACACTTGGGGGTCTTCACCAACCCCAGAATAATTCAGGCCTTCCAGAATCCCACAGTGGCACCTTTTCTTTTTTTTATTATAATTTTATATGTAGCCCGGTTTCTTTCTTTCCTGACCTCTTAACGTTTAGTATTTTAGACAGTCATATTATCCTTGTATGATAGAATATAGTGGGCTCAAAAAAAAAACCGGCATGTATTAGTATGAAATAACGAATCCATCCATCCATTTATCTACTTATTAACCCACAAACACTTGTTGAGGACCAGTTACAATTGTGGATCTGGAAACAGCAGTAAACAAAGACCTTCTTATTATGTTTTTGGTGGTGGTACGAAAGAAGAGAGGACAGAACAAAGAAACAAATAAGCAAGAAGGAAAGGAAGGAAGAAGGAAAATAGAAAAAGGAAGGTGATAGGGTTTTAAAACAGGGCTGGGGAAACATTATTTTAGATTGAGTGGTCGGTGGTCAGGAAAGGTATCTCTGAGGTCAAGAACCATAGGATGAGAAGGACCAGTTACTTCTAAGAACTGAGGAAGGCCTTTCCTGGCAGAAGTAACAAACAAGTATAAAAGTCCTACAGCAGAGAAACTGGAGAGCTGGACAGGAAAACAAACACATGTATCGTTGAACTGTAGATGATGGATTGGCAGAGAGAAACGAGACTATATTGGTGAGGCAGGCGGGGTGCTGGGGAGATGTCTCAACGGGTAAAGTACCTGGTGTGCAACAACAAAGGCTTGAGTTGGGATCCTTAGCATCTGTGTCAAAACATCTAGCCATAGTGGTCCATGGTCTGTACTCTGGGCACTGGGAAGGTAGAGACAGGACCCATGGAACTCACAGGTCAGGAAGTTTAGATGAGTCAAAGAGCTCCAGGTTCAACGAGAGACCCTGTCTCTAGAAATAAGACATCATAGAAGATAGTAGAGGAAACCTGACTTTGACCTCTGGCCCCTGTGTGTATGAATGTGAATTTTAATAAGATGTTTTTAAATGATCTGCATGAATATGATATGAAGGTTGCACATTTGCGCACTTAGAGTCTGTTGAAGGGAGATACTGAAGAATTAATGAAGGATTACTCTGGAGACAGTTTTATTATAAATATATATTTTTAAAAATTGGCTTTTCTGTGCTTTTAAATTGTTTCTTAATTGGTCATTTGCTTTTCTTGTAAGAGAAGAACGATCCCATTCTAACAACTGAAACAAAACACAAGTGGTTTAAACATTTTTTTCTTTTAAAATATCATATTAATTTCTAGTCTATTATTCTTGCTTTGATTGCTTGACAAAGTTAATAGCATCTTAAATTAAAAAACATTCATATAAAATTGTCTGTGAAGATTGTAATAACTTAAATTGAGCAAAGGCATAGAATATTGGATACTTAAATTATTTCTAAATTTAATTTTGTTCTCACAAACAGGACAGGCAGCATCTAAAATGAACTAAAATAGAAATGATGTCAGAAAAAAAATTGTGTTGGATAACTGTGCCTTTCAGATGAAGTGGCTTCACCATGTCATTTGTGTCCCAAGATCTGAATTGAACCCTCAGTGATTGGGGAAGAGAGAGGACACACATGTGTGCGCGCACGCGCGTGCGCACACACACACACACACACACACACACACACACATACACACACACACACAGTGAGAGAGACACAGAGACAGAGAGACAGAGAGAGAGAGACAGAGAGGGATAGAGAGACACACAGAGAGAACAGAGAAGAACACACACACACACATACACACACAAACACACAGACAGACAGACTGACACAGAGAGACAGAGAAAGTAGAGGCAGACAGAGAGACATTTTAGGAGTTAGTTGTTAGGTGGATTCTCAGCCTATCAGAGAACTGGCCAGTTTGTAAAGGAAACTAAAGCAGATGGAAGAATGTTTTGAAACTGAACCCTGGATTTTATGACATCTTAGGCGCTTGGATGCTAGGATTTTTCCTTCTCCTCTCCTCTCCCCTCCTCTCCCCTCCTCTCCCTCCCTTCCCCTCCTCTCCTCTCCCCTCCTCTCCTCTCCCCTTTCCCTCTTCTTCTCTTCCCTCCCCTCCCCTCCCCTTCCTGTCTCTTCCCTTCCCTTCCCGTCCGTCTTCTTTTCTCTCTTACCTTCCTTCCTCCCTCCCTCCCTCCCTCCCTCCCTCCCTCCCTCCCTCCTTCTTTCCTTCCCTCTTTCCTTTCATCCATTGGTGGTCTTACCCGGGACCTCACACACACTTTGCAAATGCCCTATGGCTGAGCTGCTACCCACCCACCCTCAGAATCCTTCCACTTTAAGAGGTTTATTTTCAGAAATGGTTTAAAACCACTTACCTTTCGCATCCATTATTGTTCCTGATGATGTGATAATACAGCAGATCAAGGTGACTCAGTTCATCATAGTGGGCAGGACTGCAAGTTTGAGTTTCACTATAGTGAAATCAAAGCCACAAGGAGAAACAGAAGCCATAGACAGCATGCATACCATACATGAAATTAGAGCATTGCACAGCGATGGCCAGAACCATTATTAAAGAGTAATGGAAATATAGTAGCATTCAGGGAAATGGCATGTAAGATTGGGTAACTGATAGAAATCAGCATGGACATTCCTCAATTCTGAAGATAGAGCTACCATGTGACTCAGCGATAGCACTATTGGCTCTAGGGCAGCATACCCCAGAGATACCTGCACACCCCCAATTATTGCTGTTCCCATGACAATGGCCACGAAATGGAACAAGCCTCAATGTCCATTAACAGATGACCGGGTAAAGAAAATGTGACACAGATATATCGCGGCATTTCAGAGGGCCATAAAGAAAAATGAAATCATGGCATTTGCAAGACAGTGGATGCAACTGGGAATCATTATGCTAAGCAAAATAAGCCAAATTCAGAAAGATGGAGACCAGTTCTTTTCTCATAAGTTGAGGCCAGACATAAAATCGTATTTATGTGCATGTGCGCTTGTAAGTCATGAACTGAAAAAGGGGTCATGAGAGGAAAGGAACGGAACTCAAGGGAGGTGAGAAAAAGAAGGCAATGAAGTGTGTGGGGTAGGAAAGCAGGAGGTGAGGGAGACCAGAAGAGAGGGGATCAGCCAGAGAAGGCAGCATGGGAGGGCAGCAGGGGAGGAGGATGAATGGGAGCAACATTTATGTATGAAGGCGCCACGATAAAACTCTTTACTTTACATACTAACCTCAGGAATTAACTTTTTAAAAAAGAGAGATAATTGTGAGGAATGGTGTGCAATGTCTCCTGTATATAAAATGTCCATTGCACTCATGAGGTCACAGCAGCTGTGGTTCCTAAAGTGAAGAGCTGTTGGTAGTGCATGGCTGCTGGGGAGGAAGAATCATTCTTCTCTGAGAGTGTGATCGTTGGTAAGTTGCCCAAGCTGTAATAGATAGCTCGTTCACATATGGCCAAGCACTAATTAGAATTAGTGGGTTATTTTAGAGATTTTTAAAAATTTTTCATTTATGTGTGTGTGTGTGTGTGTGTGTGTGTGTGTGTGTGTGTGTGTGTGTGTGTGTGAATGTATGCCATATGTGTGTAGATGCCCATGAATGCCAGAGCAAATCTTGAATTCGCTGGAGCTAGAGTTACAGTGATGTGAGCTGCCCTGTGCGGGTTCTGGGAGCCAAACTCAAGTCCTCTGGAAGAAAAGCAAGCAGTCTTAACCGCCGAGCTACCTCCCTGGCCTCCACATATTGAAAACTAAAAGGAAGGGGGCATGGAGTTAGGAGACAGATGCACATGGGGAGTCCATGGGGAGTTGAAGGGGTGTATATAATCATGTTCCATTGTATACCTGTATGAAATGATAATACATTTAACAATTAATTTACATTCAATTTGTATTTAATTTAAATACAAAGAATTTGAACTTATGAATTAATTTAAAATTAATTTGAATTTATGATAATTTAAAGTATTTTAAAAATGTTTATTGGTTCTTTGTGGATTTCTCATTATGCTCCCCAATCCCACTCATTTCCTCCTCCCCTCCTCCCCACTCTCCACCCTTGTAACCTCACCCGCAACAGAGAAAAAAAAAATCTCATTGCGGAAGCTCTAGTGTGCCACAGTGTTCCAAAGTATACCCCTTTGTCCACACTTTCTTGCTTCCAACTATTGCAATGACTCATTGGTCTGGTATGAGGCCTATTTTAAAATAAAGTTAAAAATAGAAAATACAATCAGGAGACAAAGATATTTTATAAAAATATATAATATATATATTCATTAGAAATATGCTTTTAGGCAATATTTTAGAAACAAAGTCGTATAACTTTGTGGCTTAAAGCACTCTCGGCATGCTTCAACTCTTTCCTGGTTGGGTAGAAAATAAGACTGCCCTTTCTTCCAGTGACCGGCCAGTGGTTGTGTCACTGTCTTACCTGAGTCAATCGTTAACGACCAACGCATTCATTTTCTACCGGCCCACAACAGTGATGACATGACGAGAATATCTATTTTCTCCCACAGTAGATTTTATTGGCAAATCATCACTTTGAAAACGACCAACGCAAAGTACATTTAAGCTGTAAATAAAAGAAACACGTAATCCTAAAACTCTAATGGAAGCGAAGAAGTTCAGGAATCTGTCTTATCCTTTGAATCCTAAACACTACTGCCAAGACTTAGACTTTCTCAGAATATCTTTGGTGAACTTTCTAGAATGCCACTTGCCTTGCTTGGCTGCTACCTGTGGCTGATGTTGCCTCTTGTTGAATCCTCAAGACCCACCTGTTCAGAATAAAGACCGACCTCCAACTTCCTTAGAAGTCGGAGTGGATGGTCTTCATGAGTCCCAGGACCTCTCAGATTTTCTTCTGTAAGCTGTAGGGTACACGATGTCATCCGTCCTCTTTGCCTCTTAGATTGTATAGGCATAGTGAACAAACTCAGTTTAAACTGTGTTTGTCAGCATTGTTTACACCAAATACAAGCTTGCATTCGTGTCTATTAGGGCTTTAATTGAGGAAGGGAGGGAAAGATCCTGACCTCTGAAGGTGGCTAATTGGAGGCTGCTGCTTCTGAGTTTTGAGGAGGACACGGTGCTGAAGCTTTGGTAGCATTTAGGCTGGGTAGAGTGCAAATCCTGCTTCCATTCCTTACTGGCCTTCCCTACTGTCTACATCCTCACAGTCCGCCTGCATCCCACCGTGTTTCTTTTCCTTAGACTGAAGTCTGTGTGTAACTGGAAGGACTGGCCCTCTGCTGCTTACTTACCCATGCTCTCAGCATTATTTTTAACCCAGTGGACTGACTGCTGTCTCCACATTTGCTTGTGTACCCAGCTATGCATTGCTTTTGCTAACATCAACAGCCTCTGGACTCACAACGGTTTATGCTGATGGCTCACGGAAGGGCCAGTGATGATTTGTTTTGAAGTCTAGAAGGGACTTGGATGAGATTCTTTATGGAGACCAGGTTGGGGTTTGTCAGTCACATCTACGTACACTCAGGACGAGGGTAAGGCCCCAGTGTCTGTTGTCTCTGCGATTCAGATCTTGCACAGTTACAGCCCATTTCATCATGGTGGCTATTCTTCTTGTTTTAGACCACGAGATCAAGGACCAAAACGTTTAGGATCTTCATAGGCCTGAGTTCAGAACACTCAGCAGCTGGACTGCAAGACCCACATTTATCTCTTGTCTCCCCGTTGCTCCCCTTTTTCACCCGTGTAAGAACAAGTGGTGTGATGCCCCATCAGCCTGTTGGTATAGACCAGTAATAAACACAGTTAAAATGTCATTTAAACGGGACGAAAGTCTGTTCTTTTAAGATTTAGATAATTATTCCATAAAATTAAACTTGAGTCTTCACGCATGACTTAGGAGATCATTAAAAACACCTCTTCACCACCTTCCCATTTAGCTGGATCCATGCTATAGAAGAAACGCAGCCAGTATAAAATTTATGTATCAGTATTTTAATCAAGTCAGAAACTCCTTCCTGACTGCTCAACATGGGAGTTAAAAAATCTGCATTTAAATTGTGATGCTAAAATCTAGATCTCAAGGACCCGAGGGGCCATTCCTCAGAGGAGCAGTGTACGGGGACCATGAACTTTTTGCTTATCTTTGATTCTGCCAGCTCTCACAAAGTTCTTGGGGAAGCTGGAGGGAGGAACAGCTCTAGGAAATAACAAGAAAATGCTCAGGGATTTGGTATAGAACTTCATTTAATGATAAGGTTTTTTTCTCATCACTCAGAAGGGTTGAATCTACATGATCTGACGTGAATTATGGTTTGGGACGGCTAATAGGCAATTTATTCAACAGCTGTGGGGAGGGTTAGTGCGTTCTGTCAACAGCCACACTTATTTGTTTTGTGGTGATGCTGGACAGCTGCCGCAGAAAGACCTGGGTCCCTTAAGTGTTAGGTACACGGCTTTCCCAAACACTCAGGTCTTTCACAGGCAGTCATGCAGGAGCAGAGGCTGACAGGATTCAAATCCAAAAGGAAAGGAAGCAGCTTTGGATACAGAGAAAAAAATGTGTGTGTGTGTGTGTGTGTGTGTGTGTGTGTGTGTGTGTGTGTGTGTGTAGAGAGAGAGAGAGAGAGAGAGAGAGAGAGAGAGAGAGAGAGAGAGAGAGTAAATTAGGTATTTATCACTTCATAAACTTTCCCTGAGAGCATCTTCCTTAGTGTCAACATTTCCCATCTTCAGATAGCTTGTAGACACTCCAAAGGTGGGTAATTATCTTAAAAATATTTTCTTACTTGTAGGTCTGTGTCTATTTGAGTTTATACGCATCTCTTGCATGCAGATGCTCATAGAGGCCCTGAGAGGCCACCAAATCCCCTTGAAACTGGAGTTAGGTGGTGGTAGACCACTAGATGTGCATGCTGGGAACTGAACCTGAGTCCTTTTCAAGAGCAGTAGGTGTTCTGAACTGTTGGGCCATCTCTCCAGCCAATGTGCACTTGTCTTGCCTGGATTCTTCCACTGACTTCCCATTGGATCATAAATAACACTTCTATACATGGCACTCAAAGTCTCCCCACTACAGATATGTAGCACACCTGCCTTTCCGTCTACATCCCCCTCCCCTCTCTCAATAACAGACACTTGTTCTCATCGGACCACTCTTCTCTGAGAGTACCTTGTGTTTCCTTGGCTTCTGTCATGGCTCATACAGGCCTCATTCTCCCTTCCTTCTTATCCTTCACCAACAAACATACCCAGAACCTTCTGGGCCTTGAACGGTGCCCTGCAAAAGCAACCACTCACTGACTAATTTGAATTAGAAGGTATTCTTTAGGACTAATTCTTTTCCTTTCAGTGATTAGAAGCAAATGGCTTCTGTGAAAATACTTAACTATAGTTTAAGCATGGCTCTTCAGATATTTTTGCTGAGCATGTCTCCAGGAAGAGACTAATGAGAAGAGCAGGTTGGACTGCGGTGTTCAGTGTGGCCTGAACCAGACATGTTCTCAAGTGGATTGACACCCAAGGGAGGGAGCGGCTGCTTCTCTCCTCACCCCTCACTCATAACTTTTAGTAAGAGATCCCAGAGAAAGTCACTTGCAAATGATGGAACTTCTGAGGTCCCCGAGGAAGGAGAGAGCTAGATGACCAATCTAATCACCCCATGGGGCTAACTGCTGTCACCATGCAGCTCATGCTCGGTGGCTCCATTCTCTTCCACCTTGCCTGGGTGGAGTCTCATTCTTTTTCCTCAATTCATGGAGTTCTCACCACGAAACTGTCTCTCCAGTGCTTAGTCAGAAGCCTACACATTTGCCTGGATAAATGTAAGGGTTTTATTTTTTTTTGCATAGTTGCCCCCTTTAAACCAGGCACACATTTTTTAAAGACTCGTTTTTGTTTTTAATTATGTGTATACTCATGTGTGTTGATTGTGAGTTTGTGCACTTGCATGCCATGTGCACTGAGGATAGAAAGAGGACACTGGGCTCTTTGGAGCGTGAGTTACAGGCACTTGTGAGCTATCTGATTTAGGACCTGGGACTGAACTCGGGTCCTTTGGAAGAGCAGTCTGCTGTTCTTCTAAAGTCTGGGCCAACTCTCCTGCTTGAGGTTCATATACTCAGGTGTTTATTATACCTGCTCAAGGGGGTATCTTTTTTCCTTGTAGGCTAGTTCAGCATCCTTCCTTCCCCTGTCCTGGATACCATCTCCCTCTGAAGCTGAAATATCCTTTGAAGCTGACCTGTTTACTACATCTTGATTAATTCCATGCTGCAGAACTGCCTAGCTGTAATTGCAGTATGCCAAAGCAAAACTCTTAATGATTTACACCAAAATCAGATGCTGGAAAATTGCTTTCGATGATGCTGTTGAAGATGATATCTCAGGGGCTAGTCTGTGGTAAACATTGCTTAAATGGAGCAGAGCTGTGTCATTTGAGTTCACAAAAGTCAAGAAAGTGATGAGTGGAAAAAGTTAACTCAACAACTGAAGGGGAAAAAAATAAGATCTTTTGACTTGTTGTGTATGTGTCTCTCTGTTATAGATTAGAAATAAACCAGTTAGACTTAGCCTTGGTTTCACATGACTTTAGCATATAGACCAGAGACATCATTCTTTTCCATTGTGAAACAAGATAAGAAACTGGCAGTCCAGGACTGATTTGTGGCTTCAAGAAATCCCAAGGGACCAATGCTACTTCTAGATCTAACATCTAGATCTCAATATCCTTATGGTATGTGTTTTGTCTTCATCCTGTACGGCTGCTAAGAATCTGGCACAAGAGTTTTTTTGTTTGTTTGGTTTTGGTTTTGTTTTCAGATAAGCATTCCTACAGTCTAGGCTTGCCTAGAACTCTATATATATCTGTAACTGGTCTTGAGTTCTCCTCCTGCCTTTACCGTCTATGTCCTAGGATTACAAATGTGGACCACCACACCCAGCTCAGTCTGCACAAGTAGATACCAGACCCAGGATGGAGGCAAGGAGGGCAGTGCCCTTTCCTGCTTACAATGGTTTGGGGGAGATATCACATCCAACAAGGTAAGCTTCCTACTGACCAGACATGGAAGTTGAGGTCTCCATTACCCAGGAAGAACGGGAGGGTGAATGTTAGAAAGTAGCTATTCTGGGGCTGATGAGATGGCATAGGTAAAGAGTGAATGTTCCAGAGTTAGATTCCCAGCACCCACTTCAGGAATCTCACAACCATTTGGAACTCCAGTTTCAGGGGGTTCTGAAGCCATCTTCTGTCTTCTGTGGATACCTGCACTCTTATGTACAAACATCTACCCAGACACAGAAATATCCATCATTAAAAAAGTCCCTTGAAAATAGCTATTGCAGTGGTCTCTTTCAAATCCTAATTTCCTACTCTCATTTCAACTCATCTCTTTAGTTGCTTTGTCTCCAGAACACCTCTGTTTTTTCTTGGTTTTCTTTGGCTTCTGAGGTTTTCCTTGTTTAGAAGTAATGTCTCTGTTCACTCCAGCTGTTGAAATCTGCCTCTCCCAGGAGTCCTCCCATGAGTTGTCCTCCAAAAGAGGGCAGTCACATCTTGGAAATCCTATAACTCTTATTTTCTCAACCATTTATATTTACTGCACCATGCCTTATATAACAATAATTTGTGTATATTTGCATATTATATTTATAAGAGACTGTAAATGCTGGATTGTTAAGGGCTCATTTGGGGCATGAATGCATCCCTCTATATAAAAGACATTGCTAAGACCATATTTATTTATCAAACAGGTACTTATTGAATGATTTCTGTGTGCCACACTGCTGTGTTTAGAGAAAGCCACAAAGCCCTTAGGGCAGTGGTTTCTCAACCTTCCTAATTCTGCGACCGTTTAATACAGCTCCTTATGTTGTGGTGACCCCCAACCATAAAACCACTTTTGTTGCTATTTCAGAAATGTAATTTTGCTACTGCTATGAATCATAATGTAAATATCTTTGGAGCTAGAGGTTTGCCAAAGGGATCTAGAACCATAGGTTGGGAACTGTCATCTTAAAGGAATCAGACAGAATTACTGTGCAGCATGCTAAAAGACTTAGAAGAGAAATTACGAAGTAAAGCAGAAAGCATTAGACGATTTGCTTTTATTTGCTGGACATAAACATGATTTTCTAGATAGCACTGGAAAATGAGTTCTTATGAGCAAGTTGAAATAGCACTATGTTCACAGTGTTAAGACTGGCATGTTGGACTGGAGAGATGGCTCAGCCATTAAAGGCTAGGCATACAACCAAAAATATAAGACTGGCATCTTATGAATAAAACGTGTGACTGGCAACCATAGTCAAGAAAACCGGATTGTGATCTTAAGGCTTTTCAAGTAGCCCATAATCCAGGTTACATACCCGAATTTCCAAGTCAGTTGCAGCTTGAGCCCTGCAATCAAAGCATATAGTGTTTTCAGCAATAGGTTCTTACTGCTTAGTAGTTGTGTCAGGGAAGAGCAATGACTAGAGCCTGTAGTGTTTTGGAAGCTTCTAGACCAATAACTCATAGGAAGGTATCTCATGCCTTGCACTGAATTTGTGTTTAACAACCCAGGGCTCCTGGGAATGAGACTATCCATCCAAGCAGGGAACCTCTGTTAAAACTCCTTTAAAGTGGTTGTGTCTTAGGATTAGCTTATAAAATAATGTTTCCATCCATAAGGCTTTCCATTCATCCTTAGTTTTGATCAATCTTCTTCCCACTCTCTCTGTCCCCCATACTCTCGCCTCCTCTACTTCTTCCTCTCCTCCATGCCCCTGCCTCATCCCTTCCCACCCTCAGTATTATCTCCCCTCTACGTTCATACCACACGTGCTCTGTACAGCTTTCCCCTTCTCATGGGCCCTGTCTTGCAGTGGATGTTATCGTCTCACCTCTGGACACATGTTTGGGAAAAGTAGTTTGCTCTGGACTATGGTAAAGGTTTTTCTAATGAAAACCAAGGAACTTCATTGATCATTAAACAGTTACTGAGTGACAAGCACAAGTCAGGGTTCACTCAGGCACTGACATTTCCAGAGTGGCAAGGTCATACTTTTCAACTGTGGATAGTCCTTCACTTTGACATACTCTCACTTTCCTCTTCTCAGCCCTTCTCTGAGACTCATTTCTACTCACCTTCATGGCCGATATAAGGCTCCTGTTAGTCCTTGAAGAGGCCGTGCTGTCTGTAGGAGGTATCGGGCATAGACCACAAATGATTACTTACAACCTTATTTTTAAAATCTCAAGATGTCCAAGGTTTTTTTCCCCCTGTTCCTTAAGTCTTTTAGAAAACCCAATGGTAAATTATGGAGAGAGTTTTCATGAAAGAAGGGGAAATCAATAAATCTTGATTTTATTTAAGTGCAAATGCTGCGTATAGACTAAAATTTGCATATACATTTCCTAAGGAATTTTAAAGAGGCAGGTGAACCTGGATGTGAGCCCACCAGGGAATAGAAAAGTTGCCGTCTGGTGACTTTTCCTACTAAATGCTATCTATTCAGTTTTCTAGGACCCTCATGATGTCCCAAGTGGGAGACCATCGTTATCTCAGCATCCTCTGAGTAGGCAGGAAGAAGGCGTTCTTTATTTCCACCTGCTGAAGGTATGCCTTTGCCTCCAGTCTGATGAGGATATAAACGTGAGGTTGAGAATCTTACAGCACAAACTTACTTCACATACAAATACGCTGCCAAGTTGGAAATTAGAACTGCCCCAACATTCTGAAGAATTGTCCCGCACACGAGACGGTCACCTACCTAGTCTGCTTGCCTGGTTCCAGAGTGGTCTGATTTTCCATCTTTAAAAATGCTCTGTAGGCATCAGTCTGTTTTATCAGTTATGCTCACTTGTAGTTTCCATGAAGAATTCTTAGGTTGTTAGGTTAGTAGACGCTGCCTTCACTAATATGGGAGGCTGAGGAGGAGTTGCAGGGTCCCGTAAGGAGCGAAAATATTCCAGTCATAGAACTAATATCATTCCATAAGAAAAAGTCATGTAGAAAAAAAGCTTGATGTGGTACTCATGCGTTGTTTTTTTTCTTAAGCTGATATGTTCATGCCAATTTAAACCTCTTTAGATGTGTCTGAATGTGTTTCATTATTCACACCAGGATGAGGAACACAATCTGTTAGACTATTTGGAACCCTGGGGAGTGATTGCTTCTGCTTCTTCACTCCCATGTATGATTAAGTTAAAGATTCTGTCATGAGGAAATTGTCTTGGATTATCAGGGTAGGCCCAATCTAATCACAGCGGAGAACCTTTGGGTTTTGACCAGGAATAGAGGCGATGATGGAAGATAGGTCAGGGAAGTGCTGTGTCAGGGCACTGAAGACAGCGGAGGTGGAGCAGAAGCCAAGACCTCTGAGAGGCTCCTAGGGATGGAGGAGGCAGGAAAGCAAACACTCAGCTTCCAGAAACTAACACAAACCTGCTGATTCTTTGGATTAGTCTGGTGAGATTTGCCTTAGACCCTTGACCTCCGGAACTACCAAACAATAAATATCGAATTTACGACAACTCACGACAGAAGCAATCAAAATCCGACATGATGGATGTTTGGTTCAACAGGGACAGTGAAGGAAAAGGGAGCAATGCTTGGGGCGTTCAGGAGGCAGTGAAGGAACCGGGCATCGATGAGCAGAATTTTCATATGTAAGTTTGGGAGTGTGTAAAAGTCCATGTTTTCTCATAATTGTGTATTTCTGTTGCTGCTGACAGACCAAGTAATAAATGGAGAGCAATCCTCTAAAGATTAAAAAAAATTATTCAGGAGCAGTGCTGCAGTATGTTTTTTATATGTATATTATATTTATTTCATAGAAATTTATACCCAAATTCAAAGAAGTCAAGAGAAATGGATGTTTTCAAAAGGCAAAATTAAGATTATATACTTTTCTTTGAAAGCAGAAACCTTCACTGCAAGGATCAGGAACAGGCACCAGTCTAAAGATGGACACATTGTATTTCCATGTAAGGTTGGGGTTCAAGGCTGTACATCTGGCTGAGTGTTTTCTAACTGTTAGTATCAGGACTCTCCCAGTAAGATCCCTCCTCCATGAGGATGACAACTACAACTTCTCTTCCTCCTCCTCCTCTCCCTTCCTCTTCTTCTAGTCTTCCTCTTTCCCTCACTTCCTTCCTTAGGGTGTGGCACAAGTCATTCCATTTTGATTCAGTCAACTGTTACCCTAGGGGAAGTTTTAGCTTCAGCCATCAATTGAAGGAGTATCTTGCCGAGCAGGGGCTGATTTCCACGTGGATGTGTGCAGCTGAGAACACAGAGGGTCCAAGAGATGTTTTACTAATACCACTTGATTATGAATTTTCTGATCTGTTTCAGCTTCTAACCTGGTGTCTTTAAATACAACTTTAAAACTAGTTACCAAGTGTTGCTAGGGCAACCATGACACAAAGGACACATTAACCTCAGGAATCTATGAAACAAGGCTTGAACTGGAATGGACTAGGAATGGAAATTTAAGGTGCCTTGAAATAGCACTGTCATGTTCTGCTCCCATTACGTAAGCACAGTCTTCTAGCTAGGAGAAGGCTGGGCATAGGGGGCAGGTTCCGGGTCCAGGACAGGATGGAACAAGACTTTCATTCCCTTAAAGGCTACACTTCAGTGGGGATAAGGAGGCCCCTGGGCTAATGGCTCACTCACTAAGTATTGGCTCTATAGGAACTCTTTAGAACATCTTCCTGGGAGACAATCCCTTGGATGACTTTTGGAAAAAAACATTATTATTATTTTTTTTACCAACAATTGATTAATCATAAAGTAGAACGGATTGCTTGTGTCTATATTTAAAATAAGACACCCCCCCCCCAGTTCCCATTGGTACAGGTTCTAGAGAATCATTTGTAACAGAAACTTGCTTGGAGACTGCCCCAGCTCCCGAGTAAGGACACAGAGACTTATTATATTTATTATAAGCTTTGGGTACTATAGCTGGGCAGATTCTCAGTTATTTTAACCTGACAATACAGGCCTGACCTACATCCTGTCACATGGCCCATTCTGTCCATCCTAGCCTCATTTGGTACCTATTTCGTCATCCCTGTTCGGCTGGTGACTCCCCTGCCTCTGGTTCTTACCGGAGACCCTCTCTTTCAGCCCGGAAGTCCCACCTTAACTCTTCATCCCAGCTATTGGCCTTTCGGCTCTTTATTGCCTAATCAGAAGGTGATGGAGAGCATTGTTTACACAATACTAAGGCAGTGTATGCTTCATAAAAATGACAATACTAAAGTCTAGCCTGCAATTAGATATCTGGCTGGTGAGCACAGAAATTGGCATTTGAATGATACAATGATAATCTTTACACAGTACACAAAAAACATCACTCCAACACTCATCCTCCTCTGTTCCTAAAGGAAACTGGAAGAAAGACAGAGGAAGTGCCAGCATTAGCCTCACTATAAACCTTCCCTTCGGCTCTTTTCTAACCACAGAGAATGACAAATGGCTACACGTTTTCTTCCAAACTGCAGCCCAAAGGCTGTTAGATGGACAAGCATCTCTGGCAACGTCAGACTCTAATGTGCACATCTCTTCCCAACTTGATCTGAAGCTAAGCCTCTTGTGAGCTCTGACTTCCTTTGTCATTCAACTTATAGTGTAAGCCAGATCATTCAATGACCCTCACACGTGTAGCCCTGCAGTACTCCCCAGGGTGGTCATCTCTGTGTGTTCAAATCTAGCCTGCACATCGCACACCTGTCGCAATAGCATCTTCTAGAGCTGTCTAGACTCGGTCAGCAAGAGAGTCCCTCCTTCCTTCCTTCCTTCCTTCCTTCCTTCCTTCCTTCCTTCCTTCCTTCCTTCCTTCCTTTCTTAATTGGATTTTTAAAATTTACATTTCAAATGTTATCCCCTTTCCCGGTTTCCCATCCATAAACTCCCTATCCCATCCCCCTCCTCCTTCTTCTATGAGGGTGTTCCCCCACCCTACCACTCCCTTCCTCTCACCTTTTTATATAATTCCCTTAATGGCAAAACAAAACAAGCAAAACAAACAAAACACCTCAGTTTACCTTTCTAGGAAAGACGCTCTGGGAGGATTAGCATGCAAAGAATGCTGTTTTGAATTAATTGGTCAGAGGATAAAGTGGGTTATGATATAGCCTCAGGGAAAACCTCAGGTGACCCCGAGGGGCTCTCGGGAACGAGGCTGATCTCTCAGGGTTTTTTTTTTTTTTTTTACCTCAGGTGCACAGTCTGCTGCTTTACTCAGCTCAGTACAGCAGTTATCCACTTCAGGTTGTTCAGCACTGAGATGCTGTAAATGAGAATGCACAATGAGATTCTGCTAAACTCGAATCTCAGACAGACAGGGAATGATTTGTGTGCGTGCGTGCGTGTGTGCGTGCGTGCGTGCGTGCGTGCGTGCGTGTGTGTGTGTGTGTGTGTGTGTACATGTGTTCCCTATGCCATATTTGGAATATATGGACTCTAAAATAATTTGTTGCTAGTCTGAAATTCAAATTTACCTAGATGTTCTATTTTCTTTCTGGTCTTCTTACTCAGGAAGGAGAGCATAATCCTGGTTTAGGAAATTTTTAGCAGAGGTGAATCCCAAAGAGCTGGCAGAGGAGAGCTGCAGGTAGGCAGGACTGCCAGAGGGAGGGACATCAGTTCTTCAGTTCAGAGGGGCATGTGTGATGGAAACCATGGCTTCAACACACAAATAGCATTGTGCATACAACATTAGTCTGCATTTGTACTGTCATTAGTTGCCAGTGTGAGATCTGATTGGTGTGAGTGGGCTTCTAGGATCCAAACACTATTTGGTAAAAAATAAAACAAAAATATTTCTTGGGAGGTCCTCTCTCCTGTTGAAGACAAGGAATAATACAGCTCAAACATCAATGGTACCGGACAATCAGACAAATGGCGTTCCCTTCTGTATCCCCTAGGGGGCCAGGGGGACATTCTTCTTTATGTTCCATGTAATTCTTTACTATGAGCAAGCAGGATGATTTGAGTTGACAACTGAGTCTGTTACATGGTGTTACATAGCTGTGAGCTTCACGCCAACATCACGTGCCTGTTCTGTGGCAGCTTTTTTTGGAGAATGAGACACAGATCTGCTGCTTCATCAGAGTGATCGAGTCTGTTTGTGAAGGATGGTCCAAAGTACTGAGCTAACCGGCTGCTTTGGATGTGAGGACATTGATTCCCTGCCTGACTTACAGCTGCATTCCTAGTCCACCTCATTTTGATTTCTTACAGAATTGCTTCTGATAAATAATGTCTTAACTTTATCTTTTGACTTACCTTGGACAATTCTGTATAGGCACAGAAGAATTCTAGGAATCCTGCCAAGGGTAAAGACATGTTCATAATAATAAGGCAGATGACAATTCATGAATTCATTTATTGGTTATATATATATATATATACATATATATATATATACATATATATATATGTGTGTGTGTGTGTGTGTGTGTGTGTGTGTGTGTGTGTATTTGCATGTTTCTTTGGGTACATCTGTGCGTGTGTTTCCAGGTATGTGCATGTGTGTGTGAAGGTCAGAGGCTGACCCTGAGTGTCTATCTCCATTGTGTTCACCTTAGTTTTTGAGACAAGGTGTCTTACTGAACCCATACCTCATACATTCAGCTATACTGATTGGCCACTGAGCTCCAGGGGTCCACTGATCTCCCCACAATCCCAGAGCTGGGTTACAGAGGAGTGCTGTAGTGCACAGCTTTACATGGGTGCTGGGGATTTGAACTCAGGTCCTTATGTTTATGCCATAGGCTCTTGACTGATGGAGCCATGTACCCAATCCTGAATAAATATATATTTAGACAGATATTCTCCTAAGCACTGGAACTACAGAGACCTAAACAAGACAGGAAAACCTCTGCCTTCATTGGGTTTGTGTTTAAGCTATTAGCATGGAGACAGATTTAAAGCAAGAAGCTGTAAATCGATAGTGAATGCTATAGTATGAACCACTGTTGCAGGAGGGGCACAGAAAGTCACAGCTTTAAACTGACTGGACACCTGGCAGGACACCCATGTTTCCCTGGTGCTTTACCTGAAGTTGTTTTCATGGTTCATCTGTGAGGACCGTTTAGGTTACAGATTGCCCTCCTTCTGAGAGCCCATGGGAGAACCCTCCTTTGATCTCAGAAGTTGCAGAAGTTGGGCCTCTCTCAAGTACCTGCCTTCTTTTTATCTCCTCTGCACCAAGTATCATGTGTTAGCCGTCACGTAGTTAAACTCACAAGGAAACTGACACCCTGGGCGTGGGCTGGGCGCCAACCTTACTCTGGTTTCACTGTAAATTTTCTACCTACTTTTAGCCTTTGTGTCAGCTGACTCACCTCCTTCTCTCAAACTTCAGTTTATGTTGCTGTACCTAAAGTAATGTTGGTAGGCATCCTTGATGTTTTTAGTAAAATAAGGCACAATTAGATAAGTAAAGCAAATATCCCCACACTTGTATACGTACACAGTACACACACAGATATAAACAAACAGACCATCATGAGCACATTAGCACAGCTTCCTTATTTTGCTGTTTCTGTGATTGTATTGTGTGTGCATATGTGTGTGTGTGTGTGTGTGTGTGTGTGTGTGTGTGACAGAGAGAGAGAGAGAGAGAGAGAGAGAGAGAGAGAGAGAGAGAGAGAGAGAGAGAGAGAGAGAGAGTGTCATGTCATGTATGCGTTCAGAGGACAGTCTGGGGTGTTGGTCCCTATACTCTGCTTTGAGACTTCTGCCTCTGTTGCTATGTTCCCCGGGCTAGCTGGCTTAGCTGGCTTGGGGACGTTGGGGGATTTCTCCCTCCATTTCCCATGGTAGCACTGGGATTACAGAGATGGCTACAACTTCCAGCTTCATGTGGAGATTTCAATTCCTCATGCTTATGTGAAACATACTTTATCCACTGAGCCATCCCCCCCACTTCCTGGAAGTTTTGTTTAAAATTTTTAATTTAAAGATATGACTATGGGTGTGTCCGTGGCCCTTCTAAATCCTTTCCTAAAAGCTTTCAGTTAGTGTGTTTTAAAATCCTCCCATCATTTGAAACATCGTTCTTAAGACAGAATCGTTTCGTATGCGCATGCTTGCATGCTGGCCACGACCGACCGCTGGAGAGCTCTTGACTGTGTCTCCCTGCACTGCCTATGTCCGGTGCTGGACTTTAGAGAAGCACGGAGACACTGCTCTGGGTGTGGGAAGATGCTGTCTAAGATGTGGGGGCCGAAGTTGGGGTTCCCTGACTTCTGGGCATCTAGAGTTCACTAGAAAACCACACAGAGAAGTCAGAAGAAGTGGGGAAGGAAGGATGCGGGGGTGTTCCCTGGCCTAGGACGAGGCTGGGACTTTTGGGGGCCTGTGGGCTGAGGACAACGACTAGCCTGGGACCAGGGAAAATGGGAACTCTGACTTAGCTCATCAGCGAAGGTAGTGGTGGTTGCCTGGATGCAGAGAGGCCTTCTACCAGAGTCTTAGACCGTGGTTCTGTAGACCAAGTCCCCATGGTAGAATTTGATGGAAGAGATCGTCCATGTTTATCCATACTGTTTATTGACTTTTCATCATGGAAAAGGATGCACATCAACTTCTCAGGGAGTATCAGAGATTAAATACCTGTTGCAGGGCGGAATGTCTGGGAAGGGAAGCTTATTGGCTAAACCCTCATTAGGTACCTCATTAGCGTTGAGAACTCTGTTCTGGGCTATGTGACTGATTTGGGGAATGGGGTCACGTGTTTCAGGCTGGGACTCTGGCGGGGAGCAGGGAGGCGCCTAGTGTCTCAGGTGTGTACCGAGTTTCCGGAGTCTCAGACCTGCTCTACCTTACCAAGTTTCCTGGCATGGTCCATTGTTCCACGCGTGCTTGAGCACACACAAACATGCCTCGCAAGTCTAAGGGGGACACCATGGTTCATTCATCAATCGAACCAGGTTACAAATGCTTGCTCTTTGATTTTCATTTTAATATGTGTTCTTAAATTCTTCTTTTTAAAAATTATTTTATTTTATGTGTATGAGTATTTTGCCTACATGTATGTCTCTGTATTGTGTGCATGCAGAGGTCATAAAAGAGTGTCAGGTGCCTTGGAAATGGAGTTTCAACTGGTTATGAACCACCGAGTGAGTGCCGGGAACAGAACCTGCGTGTTGAGAGAGAGCAAGCAGGGCTCCTAACCTCGGAGCTGTTGCTGTAGCCAGAGTGTTCTTAATGTTTTAATAGCAAAAGCCAAAACAAAGTAAAAATGGAAGAAATAAATGTTTGTCATAGCCCAGCGTCAGGAGGCTGCCAATATTCAGAAAACTGGGGTATGTAAGTTTATTCTCACTTTAAAAAGGCCAGGTATGGTGACACACACACCTTTAATCTCAGTACTTGAGTGGCAGATATAGGCAAATCTGTGAGTTGGAGCTAGCCTGGTCTACATAGTGAGTTCTAGGCCAGCAAACAGTGAGATCCTGTTTCAAAGCAAACAAACATGTGCCAAACTTACATTATCGATGTGGTTTTATATCTTGATTTTTATATAATCATATACACATAGCTCTCTATGACATTCAGAATTCTTTGTAAACATGACTTTTAATGACTGAGTGATAGTTTGCTCTATAATACTGTGCTGAACTGTTTCCAATGTTGGAGGTCTAGGCCTGTCCTTCCATTTGCTAACAGGTCGCCACGACAATGTCTTGGAGCTAAAACCAATGTTGTGGGCATGCAAATGCATATAGAATGCAAGAAATATTATACAAATTGTCTTTCATAAGTGTTGAGTGCAGTTATGTTTCTGTTAGAGGAGTGTGAACGTCTCTAACAAAGAGTCTGTCTTTATCCTACTCCTACAAGTATTGATTATCCTCCCTGAACAAAATGGCTGGCCTTCCTGATGTGGACAGGTGGAAATGGTACCATTTTGACTCCCATCTGTGTATCTCTGATTACTAATAAGGTTTACTTTTAAACCATGTTTTTAAGAGTTTGCCTTTTCTCTTTAATGGCTGATGAGACATTTTTTTCATTAATATGTCGAGGAATTTTTGTTACATCTTATTTTCGTGTTCTATTGGTGCAATAAAGTCTGTCAGTAAAGTTTTACTTTTTTCATGTCTTTTATTAAAAAACTTTACTAGGCATTTCATCATTTTTTGTAACTATAACACAGGTTTTTTTTTCTTTCGTTATACTTTGCACTCAGTTTTGCTGGCACACTAGGTTTTATATATTTATATGTTTTATATGTTTATATGTTCATATATTATATGTTTATACATTTCATATGTTTATATGTTTTATGTTTTATATATTCATGTTTTATATGTTTATATGTTTTATATGTTCATATATTTACATGTTTATATGTTTTTATGTTTTATAAGTTCATATTTTATATGTTTATATGTTTTATATTTTCATGTTTTATATGTTCATATGTTTATATTTTTATGTTTTTACGTTTATATGTTTTACATATTTATGGTCAGTTGATCTCTGTTGACCTTCTTAGAGTTTCTAGCCATATTTGCAATTCCACCCTGCAAAGAATGATTCTTTTGTTCTAAGATATATTTCTTTTATTCCTGTTCCATTCCTCCTACTATTTAAACGTCCTGAAGAGTCATGTTGAATAGTGGGGATGACACATAGAGTCACATGGCTTGCTTCTTACTTCAGTGGAGACGCCTGCAATGTTCCGTTGTTAAGTGTAACAGCCTCCGGCTTAGAATGGGTCATTGGGGGTAAGCTGGGACTTTCAGCAAACATCTGGCCTGTATATATCAACGAATTCTCATGATCTGATCTTCTGGCTTAGTCTTAATGGCTTGTTGCTTTTGGTACCTTTTATTCTCTAGCACTGGAATTTTCTGCTTTGGGCAAATATTTTTATTTAATCATGGAAGATAATAAAGCTAAGTAAAATGGACTGGTATTTTTCTCAAAATTAGCTTGGTTCTTAAACCAATATGAGTGATGCAAAGTCCTTCCTGTTTAAAATACCCTCTTCCCCATTTCCCCTCCCAGATTTTGGGATCAGAATTGGTTATGTAAGATTCATGGCACGAATTTGGGTCACTTTTAATGTTTATCTATGCCCTGAAAGAAATGGGACCAGAGACTTATCTGTCCCTTCGCGTATTTGAAAATGCGCTCATGAAGTATTTTAATTGAGAACATTCATAGACATTAATTATGTGATTAACTTTTTTTTGGCTAATCTGGTTGTTATTGGCTTCCCCGGGATAATATTTTCCGAGTCACCTTTGAACTATTGTACTATCTCCGCCCCCATTTTCCTTCATAAGGACGACACTCCATTATTTAATATATTAGGTTCATGTACGTTACACGTTTACTGTGAATTGTTCTTTAGTGATATCAAATGATCAGTAATAGTCTAAGTTAATGACCTCCACCTGGACTGCCTTCCTCTTCCTCAGCAACACAGCTTCATCTGTCCACTTGTGTTGATCCTTTTCCTGTCTACCCTCCCTCCATTTCTCTCCCTTGCTTCCTTCTTTCCTTTCCTTTCTTTCTCTTGCTCTTTGTTTTTCTGTTTTTGTTTTTTTTTCCGTGATAACAGTTACTGGTTTATTGAAACCATGAGAAGAGGGGCTGCAAGATGTTAACTTTTTTATTTTATTCTTTACATGTATACTGTGGTAAGTATTGTGCATGTATGCATGTGTATGTATATGTGTATACATGTGCGTGTGTGTGCGTATGTGTGTATGTGTGTGTGTGTGTGTGTGTGAAGGTCAGAGCAGGACACCAATGCTTTCCTCTTTTGCTCTCCACATGATTGACATAGACAAGGTCCCTCATGGACCCTGGCACTCATGGATTCTGCTAGGCTGTCTGCCCAGTGAGTTCCAGGGAACCACTTGTCTCTGTTCCCCACCTCCACTGCTGGGGCTATAGGTGCAAGAAACAAAGACTTTCTGTGTGGGTGCTGGGGACTCAAGCTCAGGACCTCATGCTTGTCATGTAAGGAGTAAGCCATGGCCCCACTCTGGGACTCAAGTTTGAAGAGCTCTTGTTTTTTCTACTCAGGGGTATTTTTCTGTGTGATGGCAAAGGGAAAGAGATTTGAGGAATTCGTTTTTGTGATTGTGGAGGTTGACAAGCCTCTGTAAGGCAGGCTGGCAGGCCAGGGCTGAAGCTGCAGTTTGAGCCCCAAGGCAGGATGCCTGCAGAGTTCCTTCCTCAGGAGAAGTCAATTATAATTTCTCTTAAGGCCTTAACTGTCAGGAGGCCCATCTACGTTTTAGAGAGTAGCTTGCTGTATACATGTTAATCTTATTTAAAATTACCCTCTCAGAAACATTTACAATGGCATGTAATAAATACCTAGGCATCATGGCCTATCTGAGGTGGCAGAAAGAGCTAACTATTACAGGGCCACAATTTCAGAGTCGGCTGCAACCTTTCACCCCTGATGGCCCTTCCTTTGGATCCCTTTCTCACCCCAGAAAAGCCATCTACTTTTGAAGGTGACCTCAAGAAAGCTCAACCTTCTCTCTTTCCAGATGTCTGCATGTTCTGTAGGAAACTCGGATGCTTGACCCCCTATGCTGCTGTCCCCTGCTTCCATTCTGTGATATCTCATCAGGCTCCAGCCCTCAAACCTAGAGGGATGCATGTCAGACAGAAGGGGACTGCCGTTCTACTGCATGTCCTCTGCTCTGTGACAGCATCCGCGTCATTAGGGCACCAGGCGTTTGCGAGATGCTGTTTCCAGCCATCTTTAGGCTTCTTCCCCAAGATAATGTCCTTTATGCAAGTGATGGGGGTGAGGGGTGCAGCCGCTGGGACTACACACTTCCTTAAATAGACCCAGAAAGAGCAGAATACTTGCTCTTACACTTGAGAAGAAATCTCACTCGGTATCATTGACACGTATGAACCCTACAAATTAATAGAACTCACTCAGTGTGGTGTTTGCACACATGCACGCAGTGTGCATAGATCCTGTTCACTCCTTCTTCCTTGCTTCCTCCCATCCCGCCACTGTAGCCTCCCCACCGCCCAGGCTCTAGTAACTGCTCTTGAACTTCTACTTTCAGGATAACATAATTTTTCCCCCCCTCAAAGGACAAAGTATAGGGATACTTGTTTTCCTTAATTTTGATTGGTTAGTTGCAAGTCACGTGACCATTAGGAACCAATCATATGATGGGGACAGGGCTGCCCTGATAAGCGCAGACCAGTCAACTTTCTTCATTTCTGTTATCGCTCCGTTGTTCCGTTTCTCACATCTTTCCATTTCTCTTTGGGAGACTTCCTTAAATTTGTCCTTCACAGTGCTGAATGTGTTTCCAATAGTTTCCTTTTTACAGCCTCTAATAAGATTTTAAATATGAATTTATTAAAACTTACATTGTTTTAATAATTTTCCCTTTTTTAAAAAAAGTTTTTATTTCAATCTGCTCTCTTCTCTTAGTTACGTGGCCCCTTTTTACCCCGCCAATGTTAACTCTTTGTATTTTGTGGTAATATGGCGAAGAAATTAAAAGTCGATTCTAGGCTGTACAATAATGTAAAATATACTTAAGATCACCCCAGCCAAAGGGACATATTTTTGTACTTTATTTACTGTACCACAACAAAATATTATGTTTCCTATAGAAAATAATGTTCAACATATATACTCCCTCTTGCTGCTCAAAAGAATATTTCTTTTTGATTGTAATAAAATAATTATATTAGCCTGTATGGTTTGGTTTGCAATATATATATATATATATATATATATATATATCTTCCTCTCGCTGTTCAAAAGAATATTTCTTTTTGATTGTAATAAAATAATCATATTAGCCTATATGTTTTGGTTTGCTTGATTTTTCTGTTTGTTTACTTGTCTTTAGTCTTGGCAGGATTTATACAAGTTAATTTTGTCAACAGAAGACACAGTGGATCCATGGTCTTTTTTATTTTATTTTTTTAGTAAAAAGGACTTTTCCTGTTAGATTTGGATGGTAAATAATTTTCATACCTAGGAAACTTGGGGTAGATTTTAATTTTGTACAGGAATTTGCTGAATTTTTGTTCTTTTGATCCTTGTTTCTGTTTTCTTCTTGAGTGCATAGAACAGAGTGTTCAGCTCTCCAGCCCATACACATTTATCTAAGAGATTCTGTCTCAGCCAGAACTGCCCTGGAAGCTCCCATTCTGATGTTCACTTATGAAGCATCTAATGCTTTCTAAACATCCAGGATGAAGTATGCTGTAGTGCGAACCCATCTGCTGCTGTATAGAGAACAGACACAAGCAGCTCCATGATGACTGAGGTACATAGGGGTACAGGAGTCCTGCCAGACATCAGTTCTCAGGGGTGTGTGTGTGTGTGTGTGTGTGTGTGTGTGTGTGTGTGTGTGTGTGTGTGTGTGTGTGTATGTGTATGTGTGTGTGTGTGTGTGTGTGTGTGGTGTATGTGTGTGTGTGTGTGTGTGTGTGTGTGTGTGTGTTATGTGTATATGTGGTGTGTGTGTGTATGTTTGTGGTGTGTTGTATATGTGTGTGTATGTGGTGTGTGTGTGTGGTGTGTGTGGTGTATGTGTGGTGTGGGGTTGTGTGGTGTGTGTGTGTTGTGTGTGTGTGTGTGGTGTATGTGTGTGTGTGTGTGTGTGTATGTGTGTGTGTGTGTTATGTGTATATGTGGTGTGGTGTATATGTGTGTGTGTATGTGGTGTGTGTGTGTGTGTGTGTGTTTACAGTCATTATGTTTACTTTGTCCCAGTGCTCTGGCACTCCATAAGAAAGTTTTGTTTTATCTAAAAATAGATCCTGACCTTACTGTTTTTTGAGATTTAAATTTGCTTTTTTAGTAACATTTTAAAAGTCCTACTGATTCTTCAACTGTGCAAATTTCCTTGGACTTTTATGCAGTATTCTTCAATAGAAGTTAACTCCCTCAAGCTGAAAAGAGTTTCCTCATGGTCTTGTGAGAAAAAAAAAAAGAGATCACCTTGGATGGGTTTAAGTTGGTTATTAGGGTTGTATCTTCCAGTTGTAGAGAACTCTTCTTGGTCCTGCTTTGTGATGCTGTATCTCTCTGGGCCATCTCATTCTAAACTTCTCACTTCTACTTGGCACTTCTATATGGATTCAACTGACAGGGGACCCCAGAGTAGTTTGGATAGATTTGATGTGACAATAGTCTTGGTCAACTTGACACAAAGCAGAGTCACGTAGAGGAGACTCAACTGAGGACTTGATGTCGTCAGAGTAGCCTGTGGGCATGTCCTCAGGCATTTTCTTGGCTGATAATTGATGTAGGAGGGCCAAAGCCACTATGAGTGATGTCATCCTTAGGCAAGTAGGTGAGCTGGGGCTTATAAGAAAAGTGGCTTAGCCACCTAGTAAACAGCACCCCTCTGTGGTCTCTGCTTCAGTTCCTGCTTCCAAGTTCCTGTCCTGCCTGAGTTCCTGCCCTCACTGCTTTTGATAATGAACAATTATATGAAACTGTGAGTAAAGTGAACCCTTTCCTTTCAAGTTGTTTCTGTTTATGGTGGTTCATCACAGCATTAGAAAAGTAACTAAGACAGCTCCCAACTGATACAAAGTATCTCTATAATCGGATCTTAAATGTTCTTGAAACTCTGTGGAAAGCTTGTTCCCCATCCTGAGTACTATATTTTTTAGGGTAAACGAGGAGGTTCTGCTGTCCTTCTGGATTACTCCTCTCCTGACTGTCCTCAGACACCTTGCTTTGAAGGATGTGAAGGAGGATTAGGGTGGCTAACAGTGGCAGTGGCTTCCCTCGTGTGCTACCATGCCCTTTGGCTCATCAGCCTTTGGGATTTCATCAGAGGCTATGATATTGACTTTTAACTTTTTGTACATTAAAGGTAGGTGCTCGATACAGAAAGCAGGATAGCAGGGTATTCTGACAAAGTTCCAAACATTTCAGATAGCCCCATTGAACAGAGCAGGAAAGTGCACATAGTGGGCAGAATGTGTAGGCTGCAGAGTGAGCTGTCCTTCAGGCCTGGTCTTTTCCTTCTTGGCTCATTTTTTTCCTAGACTCTCCCTTTTGACTCTTGCTCCTGCCAGCCTTCAGCTGCTCCCAGAATTAAAGGAGCCACTGATATAGGAACAGGAAAGCCTGTTTAAGGGCGCTGTCTCAGGAATTGTTGTCAGTCTTGGGAAGTCACTAGTTCAATTCATTTTTAGATCTACAGATGCAGTATCCTGATGGTTATAGGGTCTCAGAATCCCATGGCCTGACTCAGAGAAAACCAGTGTGCAGATATTCTTACTTATAGTAGAAAATGGATGCCTAAGTGTGATTATTTCCAGGGTTTCAGGTACTTACATACCCATCTAATTATTTCCCATATGTTCTAAAAGTAATGGTTTTCAGGTGGGAAGGAGAAGATGCAAGCTGATACAAATGGATAGGAAAAAAAGAGGCCTTACAGGAGTTAAGAGGCTAAAATGGAATGGGTTTCACAGTGTAATGGGATAGCTGGCTTCTTTCCCCTGACTGGCCACTTGTGGTTTTGTGTATTCATGTTCCTTCTCTGAAGAATACTGCACTCAACCAAATGAATTAGCATGCTAAAAAGCACCCTGAAATGTCCAATTAATGTTAAGAACTGAGGACAAGGAAATGACTCCTAGACTTGAGTAATATAGAAAGTCCTGAGCTGGAGGGAATAGACAAGACCTGTTCCCTGGAATGCTAATGTTAATGTATGGTGATGTCCAGTGTTCTGGAACATTCTGCAGAAGATAAAGAGAAACTCATAGGTCTCACAGACTATAGATCTGAGTGAGGTCAGTGTACCGTAGAGTGAGCTGGCTGACTCTGTTATATTAGGACACATCCAGGTGCATTTGTTTGTGTTATCTGTGACTTCTGGCTATGGTGATGAGCAGTTGAATCTACAGAGGCAAAAATCACAGGGAGCCATAAGACAAATCCAAACTGAGAAGCACATTTCAAAATAGCCTTTATTTATTTATTTATTTATTTATTTATTTATTTATTTATTTATTTATTTGGCCTTGTTCAGGTATTAATGGACAGGGCAAGGCAAGGCAAGGCAAGGCAAGGCAAGGCAAGGCAAGGCAAGGCAAGGCAAGGCAAGGCAAGGCAAGGCAAGGCAAGGCAAGGCAAGGCAGAGAGCTATTTTTAGATTGAAGGAGAATGGAAAGACTGTTAGGTCCATGTTCCGATGATGTCAGGGAAGGAGGAGTATCACAGGAGGGTGGGAAGTTGAAGAAAATTCAAGGAGCGACAGACTGATAAGATGTATTTTATTCATTCCTCAAGAAAGTTTGGTAGGCTTGTAGTTGCCAGGAGGCACAAAGCAGACACACAGGCCTACCAACAAACAAAGCAGAGGCTCTGACCTCAAGCCCATGTTTATACAGAATCACACAGAATGAAACTCTGCCAAACATAGTTATATAACAGATTACATCACAGTTTACTTTGGGGATACCCAGACATCCCGCGTCAGTCATTTTATGATGACTCATTGCTTCACTGATGTCTGGGGTCAGCCATGCTTTAGCTGACTCATTAGAGCCTTTTGCTGACAACATATACACATCCCTTTGAATCGTGTCTTTTTTTTAAATGAAGGACATTAAGACATAGCAAAACTAAAACAAATACAGAGATTAGAAAGTCAGTGTTAATTTCTTAATTTTGATGATCATTTGAGATTTTTCTAGAATTATTATTTTTGACAGGAAAAGTGGAGATGTGCAGAGGTAGATAGTTCGTGGGCATCCTGCTTGGTGATTTATCTGAAGTAGTTGGAGAAAGTTCTTTGTATTATTTTACAACCTTTGTGCAAATTTAACATTGTTTTTCAAAGTAAAAAGTCAATGTTCTCCTTTTTTTCCCCTGGCAATATTGAAGACATAATGTCCCAAGAAAACCCAGTACAAAATACTTAAAATGCTGACTATAAAATAAAAGCATGGGTGAGCAGACAATAATAAGAGAAGCCAGCAGAGACCAGAATGTCAAGAAGGCACAATTCTCAGGAGTCAGCAGGCTTGGATGGCTAGCATTCCCTGAGAGTGTGTGTGCTGCAGCCCGTGGGAAGCTTTAGAAAGGAACCAGCTCAGTAAGAGGTCCAAGTAGGGAAGGGGATATGTTCTTTCCACTGACTGAGACCTTCATACATTCAGGTTTAGAAGAGTCGTTTACAAATTCTCTTGAGAACTCTCTTTTTGGGGGAGCTATATGCAGAAGTGTTTTGACTCACAGTTTAAGAGGAAATGGTCCCTCACAGTGAGGGTAGGTGATTCTATGGTAGTCAGAGCAGACAGTTGGGACTCTCCACCTTCTCATGTTGAGGAGGGGTGAGAAGCAGAAGCCCTTTTGGGAATTCTTCATCCATAGCCCATCCTCCATGAAGAGTTGAGGCTAGACTGCACCGTGATGTTTAGATTCATCATGGTTGCGTGTTAAATCTCCTCTAGGCTTTCTAAAATACAGATCCCAAGACAAATCTCATACTCTGGCATTATTTGCTTGCTAAGAGGCAGAAAGCCCTGGTAGGTGTTCAGCATATAGGATGTCTTCAATGAGTCTGGACAGAACCAGAATCAGAGACTGAAGAAGAGAGAGCAAGAGACAAAGATCTACCCACCTGGTTTCTCCTACTTCTTGTTCAGACTTTGCCCTTGGACAGGAAGCCTTGTCATACCTCTGGGTTACATCATCTGGCTACTACCTGCAGCCCTTTGGGATGCCAGAACCATTGCTTGGATCTGGAAGTGGGAAAGAAGCCTGGAGATTCTCATGCATGGTTGCTGGCCTGGGCTATGTAATAATGGTAAAGGGAAGGACCGGATAGACACTGGGAAAGTACTGATCAACCCTTATGGGTGTGAACACGGTCCAAGAAGCTGACAAGGGGATCTAGAAGGTATGAATAGGCTTAATCAGGTTTACTGTTACAGCATGAGTGTGGGAGTGCCCCACAGGTTTGTGTGTTTGAGTACTTGCTTGCCACCTGCTGGTGCTATTTCAGGAGGATGCAGAAACCTCTCAAACATGGCTCCTAATTGGTGGCCATATGCTCACAGGGGTGGGCTTTGAGGTTTATAGAATAACCCAGATAGTCTGACTCTTCGCCTCCTGATAAGTCCAGGTATGAACAGGCTATACTGTAAGCTCTTGCTACCACAGATGGAGCTGCTCCAGCATCCACATCTCTCCAGCAGTGATAGGCCAGAGCCCCTGAACCATAAGCCAAGATACAGATTTTCTTCCTTGAGTTCCTTCTGTTAGGTTGTTGATGGTGGTGATGAGAAAAGAAAGTACAATCTCCTTACAGCAACCATCTGATCTAATTATGATCTTCCCTTATTTTAGGTTTGACTCGATGCTTAGAAATGACATGAACCAATCCCTGCTCAGAGAGAAGACAAATCAGTCCAGCTAGGTGGACACAGAGTGTGGCGTCCATGCACGGTAGCTGCTCTCTATGTACTTACAGCCTCCATCGGCCTTTAGCACCACTCGTTCTGAGTTCCCTCTTCCTTGGTTAGGAATTAAACTGGTATAATAAGTAATCCGGACTTTCAGGAACTTTTGACTGTCCTGTGTTTGTTGAATGGCAGTTTTGTAGTATATGGTTCTGGTGTCCTCCTCACATACCTGAAGCACTGACTTCTGCGTTCCAGAGAGCATACATTGTGTAGATCTGCAAGGTCTCTGCCTGGAGGCTAGGATGTAGCAATAAAGAATAACCCAGGGTTTAAGTATCAGACATGAGTTCTCAGAAAGAACTCTCCATGGCTGATTGACATGGGGATGGTGAATAATGGCTCCAGCATGCTGTCCTCCAGTGTTCTATACTGAATTTTAGAGTTGCCTTGTAGAACTAAGCACCAGTACACAGAGCAATACATTTGTTGACAATACTGGCTTTCCGCACTTGCTTCTCATTCCCCTATGAATAGCCTACTCTCTAGTAGACTGTTTGCACTTAGATCCTTTCTGGGGACTCAAATATTTGTCGTGCTCCACACACTTGCTGTGGCTGCATGTGGACAGTTAGAACTAGAGGTGCCAATTCTGTGAGACACGCGTATCATTCAGACACATTCATTTTCTGTTCCTGTTGTCAAGCACCAACCACAGCTCTTCATGCATGTCAGTTTTAGGTACTTCTAACCATTAGTTTACTTCTTTGCCTGCTGGTGCTAAGGGGTTTACTGGCAAGTGCTCTCTGGAACTTTCAGTTCAATACATATCTTGCTGATTGTTGTCTTCTGCCTCTCTGGGAGAGCCAGGATCCTTAACCTTTCAGTATCTAAATTTTGGGGCCACTTTCTTCTAGGTGGTTTTGGTGTGGTGAAAATGGGAGATACTTTAAGTTCTACTCTCTTTTTTTGGGGGGTGGGGAGCTGAGGACCGAACCCAGGGCCTTGTGCTTGCTAGGCAAGCGCTCTACCACTGAGCTAAATCCCCAACCCCTAAGTTCTACTCTCTAGTTACTGTTTTAAGCTGGATTTTTGGTGTGTTAAAAGGATACCGTATGAGCCTGTTGGTCCAGGTCTAGCCACTGGGAAAATGGGTCTATAACTCATTGATACAGTGCATGGGATTTGTTTTTAGCATGAACTTTTAATTTCAGAGGTGTTGAATCCAAGTTGGCAAATCAGCCTGTCTTGAACATTTCGTAAGTGGACATAGGCCTACTGACACAATCACTGATAAAATAACTTCCATATTCTTGGTGGCCAGGAGAGGGATTGATTTCAGGGATATAGAGCTGAGAGAGGAGATCTGTCCTCAGATGATGCTACTAGCAGGGATCCTGTAGTTGGTAGGGGCAAAGTTCATGTCAGTTACAGTAAACAAAGAGCTGTCCTCCCTATCCCCTAACCCTACTCTGAAAGTGTCTGATACATAAATAACCAATCAAGAGGTAGCTGGCAAGTCTTCTACAGACATGATAATTGATCATGGCCCCAGAAGTATTTCTGATTAACAACTGGGCACTGAGTAATGGCTGGGGTCAGAACAGGCCAGCCTGAGGCAGTCATCTTGTCTTTGATTTGGCCATTAGCAAAACCCTGTTTTCCACCGTTTATGCTATTTGGATGGGAATTGGGACCATTTCACCCTACTCTGTACTGCCACATTAACCAATTGAGCTCATCAAGTTAGACTTGGTGATAAGGCTGAGAAGCAGGGAGTCCCACATCCATTCATTCATTGGTGAGAAGTGATGGCAGAGTGCACTAAACCATGATACTTTCCTCATCATTGGTCTCTCTCCACCTTCAGCAATCTGACCCTTGGATAGTTCTTGAGTAGTGAAACCTTGTTTTATACGGAACAGGAAGAATCATGATATATATTTGGTCTGACCTTTTGATGATAGAACTTCAATCAAAGTTTCTAGTTCAATGTTCTGTTAAGTGCACATACTCTCACACATTGGCTTTGGATTTTCAGAAATTTGAAAGGATGCACTGAAGACAAATGGAAGGAACATTTTGGCAATAGTCACAAGATAAAAAATAATTAGGGCTGAGGGAGACTAGCTTAGTCAGTGACATGCTAGCTGTGTAGGCATAAGAACCTGAGTTCTCCCCTAAGAATCCATATATAAAAAGCTGGGTGTAGTAACATTACTTGTAATCCTAGTAGTGGATAGAAGGAATCAGGCAGATCTCTAGGGCTTGCTGGCCAGTCTGCCAAGCCTAAATCAGCGAGCTTCAGATGAATGAGAGACCCTGTCTCAGGAAATGTGGTGGGTGGTACTTAAGGAACAACACCCCAGGTTGTCCTCCATACATATGTCCTTGATACATATGTGCACAAACTGCTATAAAGCAGTTTAAAATGACTAAATTTATTGAGTATAAAAGCAAAGTTGGACCCATATAGTTTAATACTACTTTAAGCATTAGAAAAATAGGAATATTTAGTAGTTTTAATATGCTTGTTGTATTAGTGACTTTTGTTGTTGCTGTGATAAAATACTTGAGAGCAGCAACTTAAAGAAGGTCTTAGTCTAACTCACAGTGGCTCCATCATGATGGAAAGGCATCATGGCGAGTGATGTGGCAGGAGTCTGGTGTCCTTTCTCACACTGCCTCCATAGTCAGGAAGCACAAAGGTAAATTCTGATGCCGTTTTCCAGGTCCTTTGAATTCAGTCTTGGACCCACATTCAAGGTGAGTTTCTCTCCTCAGTTAAACCTTTCTGAAAATACCCTAGAAGACATCCTCGAGTGCATGTTTCCATAGTCAAGTGGATGATGACTGTTAACCACCACCCTTTGTCAACTTGACAGTTAAACACATTACCTTCAGTCATAATAGTCTATAGATGGCCTCTAGAGACTCATTTTCATTTTATTATACCAAATGAATTTAGTCTATCTCTAGAAGTCCCCATAGTCATTAGTAGTCCCAATCCGGCTCAAAAGTCCAATGTTTCTTCTGAGACTCATAGAAATCTCTTTATTGTTTTCCTTTATGGAAAAAAAGTTACATGCTTCATATATACAATATTACAAAATAAACAGTTTAGTTTCAAAGGGGAACAATGAGATGATATCAAGGAAATACTTGGCCAAAGAAAGGTTGAAACTTAGCAGAGCAAACACCAAACCGTGAGGCAACACTGCCATTCTTTGGGGCTCATGAAAGAATTATATTGGCTCAAATCGTCTTGAACATCCACAGTCCTACAGTTTTGTCCTCTGTAGCATATGTAACCTCTCTCCTTGGCCATCTCTGCACTACCTACAGCTTCTTTAGTAGGCATCTCATGTTCCTGGCATCATTCTGGGGGCTCTATTCAAACCACTTACTATCTGAATACAGTGCTGCTTAGGGCTCCTTGAAGGGTATTTGACTTTGCCACACATTGGCTTGCATCAGAGGCTTTTTGGAGTAGCGTTACAGGCATCCACAACCCCTCGTAGCTGAATTGTCTGTCTGCAAAATCAGTACCATGTGGATAATTCTAACAAGTTCTGTTGCCAGCTTGAGATGCAGCCTGGTTCCTTTGTATCACAGATGCATCTGCCTCTGTGTGTCTTTGAAACTGACCCCAGAGAAACATATCCCTGGGGGCCATTTTGGATTAGGGAGCCCCTTCAGCAACATTCTCAATCCAGGCTCTGTCCTTTCAAATGGATGGCACCGTTACAAGCAGGAGCCTTTGGGAGTCCTTTAGAGGTCATGTCCTCAGGACACTTTCCCTACTGTCTTCCTACATAGCACCAGGTTTCTTTTTAACGGTGCTAATATCCTTCAGAATTATAACTGTTTTATCCACATGTACTTTGTCAACAATTTTCAACCCCCTTACTGTCCCTTTCCCCATCAAAATGCAGATTTTTGCATCTCTCTTTGCTGCCCCACTGTAGATCTGACTAAAATCAGTGAGCTGTAACCATGCCACAGCATGCATACTATCCTGTGTTGAAATGTCCCCTGCCAAATAAATTAGTCTATTGTCATTGAATTCAGCCTCACTCGAGATCTTAGGACATGAAAAAAAGGAAGAAGTCTGATTCTGAATTGCTGTAATATCAAATGAATGACCTCCGGCTCAGTGGCTGATAGAGCTACTCTCTAAAATTCCATGAGCTGGGCCTTAATTGTTGTTCTCAGCATTCTGGTGTACAACCTTCCACCGGAATAGACCATTAAATTCTGCTTACAAGATCCTAAGTTTTTCCAGCCTGCAGTTCCAAACTCTTCCACAGACTTGTTCCACACGCCTACAAGCAGTGTGGTAAGTTTGTCAGAGCAATAGCCCGCTCCTGTATTGATTACCTTTCTCATGGTTGAGAATGCGTGCCTGGCAAAAGTGCCTTAAGAAGGGTTCGTTTGGCTCATGCTTTGAGGGTCTAGGGCATCACGGTGGGGGAGGCATATGGGTAATAGCAACTCTAGATATAATGTAAGGAGCGTGAAGCCGCTGTCTACATGAATCTGCAGTCAGAAAGCAGTGGCAGAGGAGTGCTGGCCCTCAGCCTCCTTGCTCTTTTTTATCCTGTTCTGGACTTCAGTTCATGGGATATAGTACCGCAAACATTCACATCTCCCCTGCCAGGTAAGCTTTTCTGGAAATAGCGTTTAAAGAAAAAAAAAACTATATTATTCATAGCTCTAGACTACTGGCTTAAAAATACTTAAGTTTGAGAACTAATTTAATTGTTTAATTTTATTTTTTACTTTTTAAATATTATTTTATGTGTTTGTATGTTTTGCTTGAATGTTTCTTTGTGCATCGATACATTCCTGGTATCTTCAAAGGTCAAAATGGCATCAGATGCCTTGGTGATGAGATTACACATATTTGGGAGGCACCGTGTGGATGTTGGGAATTGAACTCAAGTCCTCTAGAAGAATAATAACCAGTGCTTCATCTCTCCAGGTCCATGACTAATTTAAGCTTATTGGAATCATTAATTGTAGCGTCATCTGCATAACAAAGTTGGAGATTTGAAATGCTCCTCAAACACACTAAATGCCTCATGTCTTCATCTCTAGCTGGGTACAATTGGGAGGTGAGGGAACCCTTGAGAGAGGGGCCTATTGGGAACTTTCCGGGTCATGGAGGCAAGTCCTTGAAGGACTTAATGTGGCTCTAGTCCCTTAGTTCTGTTCTTTTGTTTCCTAATCATGAGTCAAATGGCTCTGCTCTGCACTTCTACCATGATGGCCACCCCACCGTGGGCTCAGAGAACCAGGGCCAATTTGTTATGAGTAGAGAGATCTTTAACTGAACCAATATGAATCCCTTCTTGTTTCTTTTTATTTTTCTCATGTATATGTGTGTGTATGCTTGTGCGGATGTTCACATGTGTATGATGCGGTGTACGTGCATATTGTGCATGTGAAGCCTCACGGTTGACTAAGAGAGTCTTCCTCAACCACTCTGCTTAGTCCGGCTCTCAGCTGAACCCAGCGCTCATCACTTGGCTAGTCTAGCTAGCTCGTTAGCATACTTCAGTGGTCTTCTGAGTACCGGGATTAGAGGTGAGCCGCCACACTGGCCACCAATGTCTCTCTCAGGCTCTCTTCTTTCTATAAGCTGATTTATTTCAGGCACTCAGCACGGTAACAGGAAGTTGATTTTTACAGTGGTATTGTGTAGGAAGGGATACTTCATTTCTTAACAAAAGATGCTAACAGATGGAGGGCCTTTGTCCCTGAGTTGTCCACCAGCCATCTCTTTCACTATGTGTAAGTTGTTTTCATTTGGAAGCTCTATGCAGAACATTAATCTGCTGCTCGATGTTTGTTCTAGTTCATTCTATGTGTAGAGATTCCCTTACCATCTCCGTATGTGTCAAACCCTGGGAAGAGCCAGTTATTGGACCACAAGTGCTCTTTCCTCTCCTGCCTATGTAGCCAGAGCACTGTGTTCTTTCCTTTTTTGTCAGCATTGACGTTTGGTGGTCCTGTGACTCCCACTGGTAAATCAGGATGTTGTTTATGAATGCATGTACTTTTTCCTATACATATTTCATACTGTTGAAGTCAAATCAGGGCATTTATTCAGTACTAGTCAAAATTCTTGTCATACTCCAAACACTTCCTCGTAATTTGCTCCTGACTGTTCAGTTTGATTCAGCGTTTATCAGATGTTTGTTATGTACCAGGAACTTCACTGGGTGTTGGCAGTCAAGAGGACAATCAACACGCAACTCCTCAGGCCCATGAGTGTTGACCACTGATCTTTAAAACTTCTCTGTACACTGAGAGCAAGAAAGGCTTGAGAACAACAATATTGGCCCATCTTGTCTGCTGTTTCTCAAGCTAAGCATAATAAAAATGATCTATTCCCATTTTGAAATCCTGTCTTTTTCTGATTTCCTAGTTCTTAGCTTAAATCCTCACCTGTCAATCCTCCTCATGATTCTCTTTCAATAACTAGTAAGGGGTTCCAGTAATTTTTTAACTCCATTGCTTCTCCGGCCCTTGCTGTCTCTATTCCAGACTTCTCCTGTTGTTTTTTTTTTTAATTGCTCTCTTTGTTTCCATCTTATCTGTCATTGTTAGCAGACAGATCTTTCTGGAATGTCCTCTTTCCATGTCACTGCACAGGAGGAACCCATGAGTACAGTGTAAAGTCCACTGATCTACTTCAGTATTACCGTCTTCCATTCTAGGAGTCAATCTTTCTTTGCAACTTTATCTCTGAGCACTCGCTTCCTTGAGCTTCACTTTTATGCAATCCTAGAGCTATCTATAGTTCTCTAATTAGCAGGAAGATTACTGCAGATACTATTTGGTGAACATTCTCACTGGCATATTGAGTGGTGCCTTTCGATTTTGTATCAGATGCTCCTGCACATACCTGAACATGCTTGTGTCTTAGCAGTGGTTCTTAGCGTAAATCATCTAGGGTCTTAAAAGATAGGGATGCTTGGGGTTCTCCTCCCAGAGATTTAGAGTCAACCGGCTGGGACATCAGGATTTTAAGTTTCCCCTAGGTAATTTTCATGTGGTTCTTGGGATGAGAACCTCTGGCTTCTCATGAGGATACTATATATAATATACTGCCAGTGTTAACACACAGGATGAAGAAGAAAGACAGCACAAATACAGTACTGGGCCACACATGTAAGGGACTATTTGGTATTGTGCTCCCTTGGTATTGGGAATCTTCTTAGATGGTTAGCTACCTTATTCTTTGAGGCAGGGTCTTCCCTATTGGATCCAGTCAGAACTTGCCAGCTGACTAAGTTAGCTGGCTCTGGGCATCTCTCGACTCGGCCTTCTGAGTGCTGGAATGATAGGGAGCCTCCCACAGCCTCTCTGCCTGCGGGTGGGTTCTGGAACTGCCTGGCATCAGTCTGGCTTTGTTGTTGTGGGCCTAAAAAAATCTTACTAGGAGTTGCCTTTAATTGTGTACAATTCGTAGAACAAATATCTGGGCTTATAAAAGCATCTTCCAAAGGAGGAGGGTTTACATTCTAATTTGGATGCTAGATTCTCCCATCACCCTAGGAGGTCTCTAAGAAAAACACAAGTAGGGGCTCTCACAGCACGTCATAGGCAAAGGCAAATGAATCATGTTCTAATTGTAGATTTTCAACACAATGGCTACAAGTGTGTCAGAAAAGCCAAGGAAATTATTTGCTATAGATAAATAAAAGCTTCTGAACTTTTAATGTTTATTTTTAGGTAAATAAAAGAGGCTTATTTTATGTTTGTAACAAACTTGGTGCCTGAAATATTTTAAGCACTTGCCTACTTTATTGTGTGCCAGGTTATGCTGGGATATAAAGTTCCCAAAGATGATATATTTAAAATGAAAGAATGTTCCAGGGAAGAACGCCATAACCTGGGTGATGAACTGTCACTTAACAAATAGCCACTTATCCTAACATCCAAAATGTATCAGGCTTAGCATTAGCACGGAATTTCTTTCTGGTTTATAGATCAAAACTGGGTTTCATCCAAAAAACCTTTGGGTAAAGTTACTCAGAAATGTCATTGAGAAGCTAGCTTGAAACTTTTATTTGGGAATAAAAATGCATTATTCTTCGCAGAGCTAGAGATTAGCTTCAACTTTTTGGAGATGTCAGGTGATGACGTTCGACTCCATTCCGTGCAACCTGAAAGATGTGTGTCAATTTCTCAACCTCTGAAATAAGATTATTAAAAACAAAATGGTAAGGAGTGGTGATAAGTCACGCTGCTGCTTGGGTATGTGCTCCTCTTGCTTTCTCTAGATATTAAGTTGTTACAATAGGGGCCATATATTGATTTACAAGCCAATTCAATAAGCCTGTAATGATAAATCTGCTTTCCCAAATAGTTGGAAGTTGTTCGAGAAGCAAGAGGCATTAGCCTGGGTTTTTTGTACATGGTTGGTCTCTTCCATGGACTGCAACTTTGCTTAGCATGTTAACAAAACAGTCTCAATGCATGACAAGGCACCTTGGAAATCTACTGGATCCCACAGGACCCCATACCTCGTTCTCTCTTGCCCCTATTGCTGGAACTTCCACCCATCCCTTTTGTCTCTTAGAGGATGTGGTCTCCTTTGTCCCTGTCTAGGACTCTTTCATGAGGCATGGCTATTTAGTTTTATTTGACTGAAGCCAGAGTAAAATTGCATTTGTTGGCTACTTCTTATTTCCGTGTATCATGTATGCTGTCTCTCCAAGACTGCCGAGTCTCTCCTCAATTGGTTTTCTTTCTAGATCACTCATTAGTTTGTTAATCATGGGTTAGATGAGGGGTGTTTAGACTTTATTTTTGAAACTATGAATGCATGGATGCTAGTTACGTTTTGTTGTGGTTGAATGAGAATGTCTCCCATTGGCTCAGATGTTAAAATATTTGGTCCCCGTTTAGTGGTGATGTGAGGGTAGGCTTAAGAGATGTGGCCTGGTTGGAGGAAGGAAGCAAGACTGAGAGTTAGAAGGCTTGTGACATTTTTAGTTCACACTTCCTGTCACTTCACGCTGTGGTGGTTCAAGATTCGAGTTCTCAGCTTCTTCTTCTACCTCTATGTCCATTCCTCAGCCATCATGGGCTCTAAACCTATAGAACTGAAGCCCAAAATAAACCCTTCCTTGTATTGGTGTTTTAGCCTTGGTAATGGTAGTTTAACCTTGGTAATGGTAGTTTAGCATGGAAAAACAAAAACCTAACTAGCATTTTCCAAGGCTTAGGTGAATGGCAGCTTTGGAATAAGAATCATAATGTCTAGGGAATTCAACTGTATTACGTTGTTCAGCAGCTAGTAAGTTCAACTGTGTACCAGTGTATGCTTGATGAGATTAGAAAGTGGGAGAAGGGGTAAGAAGGAGGAATTGGTGGACACACATGCTGTGTGGAGCCATGAGAGATGCTACGTGGATGGAGGACTGAGCAAGGCATCATCTCTAATGATATGTCAACTCCAGAATGACATTTTTCCATTGAAGCCATATGCCATGCTGCCTAGTGTTAGGCGACAGGATAGATTAAACTTGACTAGTATGCTTTTACACTAACACCAAAACCTTAAATTATTTTTATTCCATGACTATCATTTCCCCCAAATACGAATATTTTCTTTGGGAAATAATGAAAATCATTATTCTGGAGATTGATGATCTCATATCTCTTCCGCATTACGTTCTATCACAGCTTTATATTTTCTTAAAACAGTCTTATTTACTGCCAAAGTCTGGGTGCCTGGTGGTATCTGGAGCTGTAAATGATGGTCTTATTTTAGATTTTGAGAGAAGCTTTGAATACTGTTTACAACCCTGAACACTTAATTTTGACTGGACAGATTTACTGTTTCGGAGAAGGGTTTTCTGGAATGGCTGTGGGTTTAATTGTGATTACTGTGTTTGCTACAGAGTAAATAAAAACGCTGCCCTTGCATATTGAGGCAGGTCCGGTCTTCCAGCAGTGCTTGTGTACTTAATTAGACAGTGCTTTTCTTCAGGCTAAAGGGCAGGCTCTGTGAGGTGCAGATGCCCATTTTGGAGAACTATAAATCCCTTTAGGATAAAATTATTTCCTTATCTGGTTACCATCCCTTTGGAATTGTTCTGGATTAGTTGAGACATAATTGGCATCTTTAACCTTGGCTCTTGGGGGGGGGAGAGAAGGAACGCATAGTTAAACATGTCTTAACTCTTGATAGAGTGGGGGAGGGAGAGCAGTCAATGGTCACAGGTGTTTCACTGACTTGTAGGAGTGCACTGGATAGAGGATGCGGATCTCCCACCTCAAGTCATAATGAAAGCACACAGGAACAAGTTGTTACGGTCCATTTTCAGTGTGAGGCTTATTTAGAACTTATCAATACGTCACAGATAAACTAGATGAAAAGCTCCTCTCGAACCCAACTGGCAGCCGGTACCTGCTGGTCTCCTAACTCAGAGCATTAAAACAATACTATGTGCGTGATTGAGCTCGTGATTAGAAAAGGAGACAGTCTTAAGCCCAGGGATAGTCATTAGATAAGACTGCATCCTGAACCAACAGGATGGGGAGTTTGAGGAGGTTCTATGCTAGGTGAGCGAGAAGATTGCATCTTTCTGGAGCAACAGCCCATGGGAAATGACGCCTTGAATTTTACAAAATCAGGAACTTTAGAAGCTACTGTTTATTGTCTAAGAGGCACGGCAGCCATGTTTGCTTTCTTCCTAGGCTTGCTTCCTATTCTGCAGAACGGAGTACTGAAAACTGTTTCTTTTTCACTAGTCCCTTGATTTTGACCTTTGTCATTAAAGGTGAGGGTTTTGCTTCTCACACAAGAGATGATTCATTTTTCCTTTATTTTTTCTTTTAATAGATATATTCTCTATTTACATTTCAAATGTTATCATCTTTACTGGTTTCCCCTCCAGAAACCCTCATCCCATCCCCAACCCCCGTTTTTTGAGCATGTTCCTCTACCCACCCAACCATCCACCCACCCACTCCTTTCTACCTCCCTGCCCTGGCATTCCCCTATACTGGGTGGCTTTGAGAGGACCAAGGGCCTCTCCTTCCATTGATGCCCTACAAGGCCACTGTCAGCTACATATGTGGGTGAAGCCATGGGTCCTTCTGTGTATTTTCTTTGTTTGGTGGTTTAGTCCCCGGGATCTCTGGGTGTCTGGCTGGTTGATATTTGCTGTTCTTCCTATGGGGCTGCAAACTCCCTCAGCTACCTTAGTCCTTTCTCTAACTTCTCCATTGGGAATCCTGTTCTCAGTCCAATGGTTGGCTGCAAGCAACCACTTCTGTATTTATCAGGCTCTGGCAGAGCCTCTCAGGAGACAGATATGTCAGGCTCCTGTCAGCATGCATCCTTAAATGTGTTTGGGTTGGGTGACTGTATATAGGATGGATCCCCAGGTGGGGCAGTCTCTGGATGGCCTTTCCTTCAGTATGTAGCCATGTGGAAATATGGCTCCACACTTTGTAGCCATATTTCCTCTTGTGAGTATTTTGTTCCTCCTTCTAAGAAGGATTGAATCATCCACACATTGGTCTTCCTTCTTGAGCTTCATGTGGTCTGTAAATTGTATCTTGAGTATTCTGAACATTTGGGCTTATAAGTGAGTACATGCCATGTGTGTTCTTTTGCGATTGGGTTACCTCACTCAGGATATTTTCTAGTTCAATCCATTTGCTTAAGAATTTCATGGTCATTTTTTAAAATAGATAAACAATACTCCAATGTGTAGATGTACCACTAGATACACATTTTCTGTATCCATTCCTCTGTTGAAGGGCATCTGGGTTCTTTCCAGCTTCTGACTATTATAAATAAGGCTGCTATGAACATAGTGGAGCAAGTGTCCTTGTTATATTTTGGAGCATCTTTTGGGTATATGCCCAGGAGTGGTATAGCTGGGTCCTCAGGTAGTACTATGTTCTATTTTCTGAGTAACAACTAGACTAATTTCCACAGTGGTTGTACCAGCTTGCAATTCCACCAACAATGTAGGGGTGTTCCTCTTTCTACACATCCTTGTCAGCATCAGTTTTCACCTGAGGAATCTCAGGGTTATTTTGATTTGTATTTCCCTGATGACTAAGGATATTGAACATTTCTCTAGATGTTTCTTGGCCTTTTGATATTCCTCAATTGAGAATCCTTTCTTTAGCTCTGTAGACCATTTTTAATAGTGTTATTTGGCTCTCTGGAGTCTACCTTCTTGAGTTCTTTGTATATATTGGATATTAGCCCTCTATTGAATGTAGGACTGATAAAGATCATTTCTCAATCTGTTGGTTGCCATTTTGTTCTATTGACAGTGTCCTTTGCCTTACAGAAGTTTTGCAATTTTATGAGGTCCCATTTTTTGATTCTTGATCTTAGAGCACAAGCCATTGGTGTTCTGTTCAGAAAAATTTCCCCAGTGCCCATGTATTTGAGGCTCTTCCCCACTTTTTCTTCTATTAGTTTGTGGAGGTCCTTGATCCACCTGGACTTAACTTTTGTACAGGGCGATAAGAATGGATCAATTTGCATTCTTCTACATGCTGACCTCCAGTTGAACCAGCACCATTTGTTGAAAATGCTATCTTTTTTCCATTGGATGGTTTTAGTTCCTTTGTCAAAGATCAAGTGACCATAGGTGTATGGGTTCATTTCTGGGTCTTCACTTCTATTCTACTCATCTTCCTGCCTGTTTTGTACTAATATTGTACAGTTTTGTTTTTGTTTAATCACTGTTGCTCTGTAATACTGCTTGAGGTCAGGGATGGTGATTCCCCCAGAAGTTATTTTATTTTTGAGAATAGTTTTTGCTATACTTGGTTTTTTGTTATTCCAAATGAATTTGCAAATTGTTCTTTCTAACCCTATGAAGAATTGAGTTGGAATTTTGATGGGAATTGCATTGAAATAGATTGCTTTCCACAAGATGACCATTTGTACTATATTAATTCTGCCAATCCATGAGCATGGGAGGTCTTTCCATCTTCTGAGATCTTCAATTTCTTTCTTCAGAGACTTGAAATTCTTGTCATACAGATCTTTCACTTGTTTTGTTAGAGTCAAACTGAAGTATTTTATATTATTTGTGACTTTTGTGATGGGTGTTGTTTCCTGAATTTCTTTCTCAGCCTGTTTATCCTTTGAGTAGAGGAAGGCTGCTGATTTGTTTGAGTTAATTTTATACCCAGACTCTTTGCTGAAGTTGTTTACCAGGCTTAGTAGTTCTCTGGTGGAACTTTTGGGATCACTTAAATATACTATCATATCATCTGCAAATAGTGATATTTTGACTTCTTCCTTTCCAATTTGTATCCCTTTGACCTCCTTTTGTTGTCGGATTGCTTTGGCTAGGATTTCGATAACTATAATGAATAAGTAGGGAGAGAGTGGGCAGCCTTGTCTAGTCCCTGATTTTAGTGGGATTGCTTCAAGTTTCTCTCCATTTAGTTTGATGTTGACCATTGGTTTGCTGTATATTGCTTTTACTATGTTTAGGTATGGGCCTTGTCTTCCTGATTTTTCCAAGACTTTTAACATGAAGGGTGTTGAATTTTGTCAAATGCTTTCTCAGCATCTAATGTTATGATCATGTGTTTTGTTTTGTTTTTTTGAGTTTGTTTATACAGTGGATTACATTGATGGATTTCCATATATTGAACCATCCTTTTATCCCTGGGATGAAGCCTACTTGATCATGATAGATGATCATTTTGATGTATTCTTAGATTTGGGTTTACAAGACTCTTATTGAGTATTTTTGCGTCAATATTCATAGGGGAAATTGTTCTAAAGTTCTCTTTCTTTGTTGGGTTTTTGTGTTTTAGGTATAAGTGTATTTGTGGTTTCATAGAACAAGTTGGGTACTGTCCCATCTATTTCTATTTTGTGGAGTAGTTTGAAGAGTATTAGTACTAGGTCTTCTTTGAAGGTTTGATAGAATTCTGCACTATTCTGGTTCAGGGCTGTTTATATTTTGGTTGGGAGACTTTAAATGATGGCCTCTATTTCTTTATGGGTTATGGGACTGTTTAGATGGTTTATCTGATCCCAATTTAACTTTGGTACCTGCTATCTGTGTGGAAATTTTTCCATTTTATTCAGATTTTCCAGTTTTGTTAAATATAGGCTTTTGTAGTAGGATCTGATAATTTTTTTTTAAATTTCCTCAGATTCTGTGGTTATGTCTCCCTTTTCATTTCTGATTTTGTTAATTTGGATACTGTCTCTGTGCCCTCTGGTTAGTCTGGCTAAGGATTTATCTATCTTGTTGATTTTCTCAAAGAACCAGCTCCTGGTTTTTGTTGATTCTTTGTATAGTTCTTTCTGTTTCCACTTGGTTGATTTCATCCCTAAGTTTGATTATTTCCTGCCATCTACTCCTCTTGGGTGCATTTGCTTCTTTTTATTCTAGACTTTCAGGTGTGCTGTCAAGCTGCTGATGTATGTTCTCTCCTGTTTCTTTTTGGAGGCACTCAGAGCTATGAGTTTTCTCCTTAGCACTGCTTTCATTTTGTCCCATAGGTTTTGGTATGGTGTGCATTCATTTTCATTAAATCATAAAAAGTATTTAATTTCTTTCTTTATTTCTTCCTTGACCAAGTTATCATTGAGTAGAGCATTGTTCAACTTCCATGTGCATGTGGGTTTTCTGTTGTTTTTGTTGTTATTGAACACCAGCCTTTGTCCAGGGTGATCTGATAAGATGCATGGGATTATTTCAATCTTCTTGTATCTGTTAAGGCCTGGTTTGTGACCAATTATATGATCAGTTTTAAAGAAGGTACCATGAGATGCTGAGAAGAAGGTACATTTTTTTTTTGTCTTAGGATGAAATGTTCTTTAGATGTTTGTTAAATCCATTTGGTTAATAACTTCTGTTAGTTTCACTGTTTCTCTGTTTAGTTTCTGTTTCCATGATCTGTCCATTGATGAGAGTGGGGTGTTGGAGTCTACCATTATTGTGTGAGGTGCAATGTGTGATTTGAGCTTTAGTAAGGTTTCTTTTGTGAATGTAGGTGCTCTTGCATTTGGAGCATAGATATTCAGGATTGACAGTTCATCTTGTAGAAGTTTCCTTTGATGAGTATGAAGTGTCCTTCCTTATCTTTTTTGTTAACTTTTGGTTAAAAGTTGATTTTATTTGATATCAGAATGGCTATTCCAGCTTGTTTCTTGGGGCCATTTGCTTGGAAAAAAATTTCCAGCCTTTTACTCTGAGGTAGTATCTGTCTTTTTCACTGAGGCATGTTTCTGTATGCAGCAAAATTCTGGGTTCTTTTTATGTATCCATTCAGTTAGTATATTTTTATTTATTAGGGAATTAAGTCCATTGATATTAAGAGATATTAAAGAAAAAATATTGTTGCTTCCTGTTATTTTTTGTTGTTAGAGGTGGAGTTATGTTTTGTGGCTATGTTCTTTTGGGTTTGTTGTAAGAAAATTACTTCCTTGTTTTTTCTAGAGTGTAATTTCTCTCCTTGTGGTGGAGTTTTCCATCTATTATCCTTTGTAGGCCTGAATTTGTGGAAAGATATTGTATAAATTTGGTTTTGTCATGGAATATCGTGGTTTTTCCATCCATGTTAATTGAGAATTTTGCTGGGTATAGTAGCCTGGGCTGGCATATATGTCCTCTTATGGTCTGTATAACATCTGCCCAGTATCTTTTGACCTTTATAGTCTCTGTTGAGGAGTCTTGTGTAATTCTGATAGACCTTCCTTTATATGTTACTTGATCTTTTTCCCTTACTGTTTTAATATTCTTTTTTTGTTTTTTGCATTTTGTGCTTTGATTTTTATGTGATGGAAGGGGTTTCTTTTCTGGTTCAGTCTATTTGGAGTTCTGTAGACTTCTTATATGTTCATGGGCATCTCTTTCTTTAGGTTAGGGAACTTTTCTTCTATGATTTCATGAATAACGGCTGCTTCCTGACTTCACCTCCAGGTATTTTTCCTACTTACTTTGGCAAATGTTGAATTGTTTTTTAGAAAACCAAACATCCAGCTTCTGAAAGATGAAGAGCTATTTCTAGGGTTGGCTCTGAAATCAGCTCTGAATCAGTGATGTTATGAAGGCTTTTGTTGTCCACTTCGTGGTATTTAGAATCACCCCTATGTGTATGTGTGGAGGTGCACGTAGAATGGGTTAATTGAGATGGGGAGGACTGCATCCTCAATATGGGCAGCACCATCCCATAGAGCTCTCAGACCAAGCCAGAAGGAAAAGAGATTGGAGAGAAATATTCATCTATCTCTGGTTTCTGACCACTGACACAACGTGATGAACTGCTTTATGTTCCTGTCATGATGGATTGTCTCTTCAAATTGTGAACCAAAACAAACCATTCATCTTTTGAGTCTCATTTTTCAGGTATTTGGTCAGAGCAGTGCAAAAATAGCTACTATAGATAATAACTACTACAGATGTGCTAATCAAACTGACCAAGAAGTATAAATCCACTTCTTAGCCATTGTTACTCCTTTAGGAGTAGATGTGAGACAAAAGTAGGTTCAGTCAAAGACAATTAAGTTTTTCATTTAAAGTTGAATAAAACAGAGAAGGAGTGAAGGTCTTGACATCCTCTGTGCCCTATGAAGCCCAACAATTAATCCAACAGAGTTAGGATGTCTTCTACAAACTGGGACATATTTTTAGAACTGAGTCACTAGTTAATTTTTGTTGTGTGAACTCCACAGTGCATACAAGTGCAAACCTAAGATGGTGGAATGATCTTAGCTTAGTGTGATATAAACTTATGGGACTATGTGTTGGTTTGAATGATTCCCCTCTCCCCTCATAGGCTTAGATGGTTGAATATTTGGTCTCTAGCTAGTTAGTGGTACTGTTCCTGGATGTCAAAGAAATGTGGTCTTTCTAGAGGGAGTACATCACTGGGGGTGGGCTCAAAACCATGTGCTCTTCACAATCTGTTTTCTTTGCTTCCTATTTGCATTTTGAGTTCGAGCCATTGACTTCTCCTCCAGCCATTCCTATTGATGCTTCTCTGCCATTATGGATCCAAACCCTTTGTAACTACAAGCCTACAAGTTGCTTTGGTCATGGTGTTTTATTGCAACCATAGAAAGATAATGGATATAGATTACTACAGGTCACATGAGCAGTCCATCATTCACTGAAATGGTCTTATGTGGTACATGACGGTAAAGAGACAAATCAAAAGAGGGAGAGACATAAACTGAGTTCTGATCCCTAGATGTTTCAGATATATTATCTGTAAGCTCATTTAAAATGACTTAACTCATCTAATTATAATTAAAAGACTCTTAGGATTGGAGAGTTGGCTCAGTGGTTAACAGCACACACTGCTCAAGCAGAAAACCAGAGTTATGTTTCCTGTACCCACATAGGTGGGTCATCACTACTTGTGACACAAGCTCCAGGGGATCCACTTCCCTTTCCTGGCCTCCATAGGCACTTGTAGTCATGTGCACAAATCTACACAAAGAAAGTTAGGAATATACAAAATTTAAAAATAAATATTTAAAAATACCAATTTAACAAATTTCGTAAAAACCATTAAGCATTCCTTTTCTCTGCTGCTCCTTCCTCTTCTCCATACCTCATTCCTAAGGAAACCAGGTCTGGCAGAGGAAGCATGAGGGGGATTGAATTTCCTCTCAAGTTTCTGCAGGATGCAGATACTGTGAGGCAGTGCTTTCTAGACTGCAATTTCACCTATGAAAACAACTTCCAAATGTAGTTTTATTAAGTAATAAAATTCATAATATACCACTACCGTATATGCCACTCTTTTCTCATAAAAGAAAGGGCATTTTAATATTGCTAAATAGGAGTTACATAACGCAATAAAGAACAATATTGCAAGCAGATCAGATCTAGCTTAAAGAAAGATGCTCGGTGCTCATTTTATGAGCAAGGATGTCAGTCATTTATACAGTTTGCGTCAGTAGGAGAACTTTTTTGGGACCAAATTCTGGCTTCCTCTTCATTAGCTGCTTTGGAACTGAGTTAGCCACTGAGTTTTGGTTTTTATCATCAGCAAAATCAAAGTGTCGTTCTCTCAAAATATGGCAGGGATGGAAGCAATCCAAGCTTATTTGGTTCTAGAAATGTGCCTGGTACACAGCGACTACTCAAGAAACGTGAACTATTTATTTGTCTTGGTGTCTTTTATGCTGCCGTGATACAGTATCATGACACAGGAATTTAAGGGAGGGAGGGATTATTTGGTTTATGGATCCTGGCTACAGTCCATTGTTCTGGAGAAGGCAAGGCAGCAGGAAGCTGAAGGAGCTACCGCAGTGCACTTACTGTCAAGAGCAGAGATTTCCTTTTACCCCAACCTAGGATCCAACATATGAAATGGTGCCACCCATATTCTACCTCACGCCACTCAATTTTAAGAAAATCTCCTGCAAGTAAGCCCTCGGGCCAACCTAACCTAGATGGTTCCTCGTCATGACCCTCTTCCCAAATGATTCTACACTGTGCCAAGTTGATCAACAATCAAAACTAACCACCACAGTGTTGTTATTATTGTTTTACCATAATTAAACATCATTCCGTTTGGAATAGGAACCAGATTCTAATTATAGCCCTGATACTAATTCTGTGACCTCGGGCAGGCAAAATTAGCTCAACGCACTTCTGAATCCTTATTGCTGGAGTGCAGGATTTTGATCACAACAACATAAATTAAACCAAGTCACCAGGTACAGAGCGCTCTTCTGTGTGAGGAATGATAGGGAAGATGATACAATGAAGGGGATGAGACGCCATCCAACCCTGAAAATAAAAGTTCAGGCAACCCAGGTCCAGATACAGGTGACTCAGTGCACCTGAGAGAAAGCATTAGAAACAGTGTAAGAGTTCTACAGGCCACAGAAGAGGTGGTCGGTGGCTGTGGTCTCATCCTATGCTGTAATTCCTTCGCTGAGACTGTTGACAGATGCCAGGTTGTAACAGCTGTAAATGAGTTTTGCCTTCACACTTGTCCTGGAGTCTCACTGAAGCCATGCCTTTGAGAGTTACCACCCATGGATTATTTATTAATGGTCTAATGCTGGGTAGATTTAAGAGAAGAGGAAAAGAGGAAAAGGAAGAGAGGATTTCTTTTTAAAAAGTCAGGAAGCCAAAGCTACTACGTGGAACCTGGTTCTGTGTATTTTTTTTTTCTGACTTAAAAATAGAAACTTTCTTCAAAGTCTTATGGATTTTTCTCAATTTATTTCTTAGAGTGTATATATATATTCTGGACTTAATACTTTATTATTTCCCAAGGAGACCACAAGATGTTTGAAAATATCCTTTGAAGGAAGAGAAAAGCCCTAAGGATCTAGGTATGTCTCTATCCTCTAAACAGTGTGTCAATATTAGATATACCTCTGTGCATATTCCACAATAAGATGTCAAAATAAAGACGGAGGATGAGAAATGATGGGTTTTTTGAAGGAAGAGAAGAGCAAAGTCTGTATCTTGTGACTCTTCCATTGTTGTCTGGATCAGTGATGGGCTTTCATACAAAGTGTGTCAGGCATAGAAAAATAGACAGGAGGCAGTGAAGGCTGACCAGAATGTGGAAATCTTGGAGATAATCCCACAGAAATATGCTCTGGAGTTTTATTTACACAGAGAACTTTTCCTGACTGGCGCCATTGAAATATTCTCAAACCCTGCTGATGAGGATGTGAAGGAGTTAGGAAGCTGTAGCCCTGAGTAGTGCAGCATGCTATCGCTTCTGCAGCTGAGCGTCTGTCTATGGGTCAAGTCTACTCTGTAGGCAAGCCCAGCTCCCTGCTCTAAGTTACTTTGCTTTTAAGATACACATTCATTGAGTCGGTTACATAAGGGATGAATAGACACTTTCTTGAGAAACCTTATCTGTGGGCACATAGTTTCAGGAAAATAAACTAAACTGGAAATCTTATACCCATGCTCTTAAAGCCTGAGTGATAGGAATCTAATAGATATCAGATGGGGAGCACTGCACAAAGGACAGGACAGGGCTGAGATACAGGACGAAAGGCTGGTGCCTCTATTACTCTCTGTAGCACAGGATGCAGACTTGAAGGGATGGACAAGTTACATCTCACACTAATTAGTCTTTATGGCTCGGCCTCCAGTGTCCTGGAATCTTCCTGTTTGTCCTTTCAGTTGCCTTGCTTCTCTTTTTATGATTGTCATCTGTTTGAGATTAATCCCTTCCCTTCACTACCCTTCTTCTCCCTTCCTTCCCACTCCTTCCCTTTTCCCTCCCTTCCTTCCCTTCCTTAACCAATCTTCCTTCCTTCCTTCCTTCCTTCTTTCCTTCCTTCCTTCCCCTCCTCCTATCAACATCAATCACATACACATATCCTATGGCTGGTGTCTTAGTTACATAGAATCATCTGTGCTCCAGTAATATTGAATGGAGAGACCTGTTTAATAAAAACAACTTTCCAAGTTTTAATTAACCCTTTTCAAAATTTAATTTCATTTTCAAAATTTAATTAACTATAAAAATTGGCTTGTTAGTACTGTTGGTAATCTCTTATTGTGCTCGAATTATAAATCAACACATCATATTGATATAGAGTTCAGTACTGTGTACAGTTTTCTGGCAGCTGATCCATTTCTAGGAGTCTTGAGATGGATTCTTCAAGGATAAGAGGGCATTACTATATCCTGTAGAGAATCAAGTCAAGATCCTAATCAATAGAGTAGCTTTGTTGCTCACACGAAAACTTAAGAGTTGTATATACTGAAGGAACATCCATTCAGAACCTGCCCCACATGTGGCCCATACATATACAACTACCAAACTAGATAAGATGGATGAAGCTAAGAAGTGCAGGCTGACAGGAACCGGATATAGATCTCTCCTGAGAGACAGCCAGAATATAGCAAATACATAGACGAATGCCAGCAGCAAACCACAGAACTGAGAACGAGACCCCCGTTGAAGGATTCAGAGAAAGAACTGAACGAACTTGAGGGGGCTTGAGACTCCATATGAACAACAATGCCAACCAACCAGAGCTTCCAGGGACTAAGCCACTACCCAAAGACTATACATGGACTGACCCTGGGCTCCAACTGCATAGGTAGCAATGAATAGCCTAGTAAGGGCACCAGTGGAAGGGGAAGGCCTTGGTCCTGCCAAGACTGAACCCCCAGTGAACGTGATTGTTGTGGGGAGGGCGATAATGGGAAGGGGAGGGGTTAGGGGATGTTGGCTTGGAAACCTGGAAAGGGAATAACAATTGAAATGTAAATAAGAAATACCCAATTTAATAAAGATGGAGAGAAAAAAAAGAAAGAGTTGTATATACTGGAAATATCAATTTATAGATCCCAGAAACAGAAAAAAGATGTGCCTGCCCTTTGCTCCCTCTAAGCCTAAACCTAACCCTAACCCCAAGCTGAACCCTATCCCTAAAACTGTACAGTGTTCCTTGTACATTGGGGCCACGTCTGCTACTGCTCTCAAGTTTTCTGACTACAGCAACTCCCATAGTGCACTTTGTCTTATTGGATAAATGGAATGCATTTTTAATAATATTAATGATGAGTATTGTTACTTAATAAAAAGTTATTGATAAAGAAAATGTCTAATTATGTTTTATTATTATTTGCAAGGCAAATAACTATAAAGAGCTGGCCACAGAGGAAATGTGGGGGTTGGGCCTCAGAAGTGTTGCTCGGCTGCTGTTAGAATGGGTGCAAAACCCAAGAAAGCATTGCTGCCTAAAATTTCAGATTTCCAGTGACTTATGGGAAACAAGAAGGAATTAAAAGGATGTTCCTTAGCTAAAAAGAGAATTAATTTTCTATAAGAAAATGAGTAGATTTTTGCTTCCAAACATATTAGAAATGTGTCTAATTCGAGTTTACATAATTGTTTTTTGAATGAGATTTCTTGCAATATAGTCTTAGTCCAGTCAAACTAAGCTTTATTATACAAAATGTAAATTATTGGGACATGTTTTCTTCATTATAAAACTCAACTTCAGTTATCAGGCAATGAAAATACAGCCCAGAGGGATGAGGTTGGTCTGTTGCTGCTATGTATTCAAATGCTAAATTGTGTACTTCAAGATTTGGTTGTCCCCAGTGAGGAGATCTTCATGCACACCAGGCGATACTGTATAAATCCTGCTCCCCAATTTAAAGGTAATTGGTTGATAAAGGCTAGAGCCTGGGATTGGACAGTAGAGAGAGATGGGAGGGGCTTGAGGATCCAGTGAGGAATCTCAGGAGAGACCAGAGGAGAAGAAGGGAGATGAGGGGAGGAGGAAGAGGCTGCCATGAGGAGAAAGACCATGAGCACATGGCCAGAAGAAACATCAAGTAACAAGGGATGTAAGTCTTAGATACAAGTTAAAATGGTTCCAAATCTAGGCTTAGAGTTGTAAATAAAATACCAAGACTGATGTCTTTCATACAGGTTAGCTAGCATAAGTAATTCCTTTTACAACAGAGTTAGATTGTTTGCCAATCATTCAAGAACCCCTAAATTTAGTTCCTATTGCCAACAACCAACCAAACAAACAAACAAACAAGCAACCTAAAAGGTTTTCATTTGTTCTACGTATTGAAGCAATGTTTGTGCTTTAGCCTTTTAGCCATGACATAATCATTCACATGAAAGAAAACAATTCAGCCAACTGAATCCACTTCAAAATTCAGAAAAACACACAATGCCGACACAGCACATTGTCGTTTTCCTTTATATCTAGATATAGACATAATCTTTAATTTCTGGCTTCGACTCTGCCTACCAGCCTAACTACAATGCTCAGACAACTTTTTTTGAAACAACAACAACAACAACAATAACAACAACAACAACAACAACACCTCTTTATGTCTTACCTTCCCTTTCTGTAGACCAGAAATAGAAGTAGCAATTACTTCTTGGGGTTATTGTGAGGATGAAATGAGGTAGTTAAAACAGAACTAGGACGATGATACCATGTCCTCCTCCTCCTCCTCCTTCTCCTCCTCCTCCTCCTCCTTCTCCTCCTCCTCCTCCTTTCTGCCTCCTCTTGCTTCTTCCTCCTCTCTCCATCTTTTCCTCACTCTCCTCTACCTCTTCCTCATGATTGTTCTATTTGGCTGGACTGAGTCAATGGCCCAGCTTTCAGTGCTGAAGAACAAGCCTATACCATTTGTCTTCCAGAGAAATTGAACAAAATCTCCTTGTGATGGGCCAAGCATACCCTGTGGGTACCATCTTTACACAAATGTTCGGCCCACACCACTCCATTTAGTGCATTTTCATTTACACCTTTGCACCCATTTAATTCATAGAGGACTCAAATGACTCACCCAACATTAGTCTGCCTGTCTCCTTGTTTGCACAGGGCTCGAACAAGTTGGAGTTGTCTTTTAAAAAGAACTGATAAAGGGTTTATTTTAGACATAGGTTGCTTTGCTTCTCCTGGCTCTCTAAGGCAGAGCTGTGAGCTCCATAGCTCTACGGGATGGAACGAAGCCGCATTTAACCTGTTCTCCTAGTGGATGAGTGGTACATGCCACGGTCAGGAACTTAAATCCATTCCAGAGGAGATGGCATTTGGAGTTGGCTTCTGAGAGGGCAACATGAAGTAAGTATGTTATTAGGGATTAAAGCACTTTGTGTGTATGTGTTTTTTTTAAGCATGGTGGTTATGGGGAGAATAAAGAAACAATTTTTTGATCAACCGAAGGCAACAGATTATACTTGCTGTTTCAAATTATATATAGTTGTCATAAAATAACTAAACATGGAGAGGGACTTCCTTTGGGAATTCTCTCTCTCCTCTTGACATCTTATTTCCACATATGATTTATATCTACTAGACCCCCACCTGCTTAACACACCAATTTCCTGGTTTATCTCACACTGAAATATCAGGAGCTTCTTGGAATTTTCTTGTTCTCTTCCATTTCCTAATCTGGAAATATTGACAAGAGCGCTGGTTTCAAACTGATGCTTGTCATGGACCACTGCCATGGAGTATCTTCACTGCATAGGAGGCCCTGGCACTGTGGAGCAGGGATGTCTCAAGGGACCTGAGTTAGCACTGCCATTCTATGTTCTACCCAGCTGTGGGCCTTGCTCCCTTTTCTGTTAGATTTCTCACAGTCCCCAGAGCTCCTTTCTAGCCAGTGTCTTATAGAAATGAGGGTGAATATAACTTTTAATTGCTTTGGACCTTCAGGCTCTCCTGCTTCCTTGTAGCCAAGAAACACTGATAAGTGAACTGAAAAGTGAGTGTGAGCGAAGAACAGTGTTCCGAAGTCAGACAGTGTACCTGTCCTCTGGAGTCAGAGAGGGCACTCATGGACCACATCTTTGTCTAACATCTTGGCATACCTTCCTGTTTTGGGCTTCTGACCTTTTTATCATCAGGATGGCTATTAGATCAAATACTTAAAACATTAAAGATCTGTAGTCATCAGACTTTAAATAGTAGTGTGGATGGGGTCTCAGTGTTAGACTGCAGAGTATCTTTTAATCCTATTTAAAGATAGGATTACCTTTGGAGTGGCAAGGTCACGGCTGGCTTATTTCATTTTGAAGATATTTTCATATTTTCACCTTTATTTGTAATTACCAGGGATACTTAGGAAAGTATTATATTTTCAGAGAGCTGTTACTAATCTAAGGTCAAAGAACAGATAACAGATGCAGACTTGACGGCTAGTCTGACAATGTAATTAATACTAAGGGCATATCTGCCAAATACCCAATGCGTTCGTGTTAGTTTCTGGGCCTGTTGTCAGTCTGAGAAACCAGAGGCTGCCTAACAGGTACAATAGGGACAGTGAAGTAGCCATCTCATGGGATAATTTGGATTAGGTTTGGTATTTCAAGACCTACAAACTTCCAGGCTAAAGGTGAAAAGTTGTCAATCACCTGACCCTTTATGTTTGCTATGTGTGGAGCACATCAAGTGCAAACGTAGGTGCTTTGTGCTTTAGCTTTATTTTTTTTTTTTATTTTTTTTTTTCGGAGCCGGGGCCTTGTGCTTGCTATGCAAGCACTCTACCACTGAACTAAATCCCCAACCCTATGCTTTAGCTTTTTGATCAGGTGTTTGGACATTGTGCAGAGAGTGATAATGAACACCTGAGGGGGTTTCTATGGTTGCCTATAAACACTGCCATGTTTAATGCAAAACTCCCCCCTCCCCATTTATTAACTGGAGTTAAGCGGCCATCTAGAAGGTCATTTCTAGGAATAAAACAGGAAGCAATTTTCTACACAGAGAACTCTGTTTAGGAAACAGATCCTTGGTTTGGGTTTAAATGATTGGACCAAAGCAGAACTGGCCTTGCTCGGTGTGAAGTGTTGATTGTACCTAATCCTTCCAGTAGTGTTGTATTTGGCTTACGCTCAAGGGTTTGCACTCTTCATCTTTTGGAGAGGACGAAGAACTGTGGTGGGAGGTGAAGGGAGGCGTCCAAAGAAGACGACATGTGTCAAAAGTAAACCCTTTCTCCTTCAGAAAGTCCTAAAGCCTCCAATGGCTAATTGGAGTCGAATTATTCAAATTTTATTATTTTTTAGGCTGGAAAATATCTTTTTGCTTAGACAAAATCTTGGCACATAGATAACATAGGGAGGGAAAAGCCCATATTTACTGGAGCAAAATGTCGACTGCACGGATTTACATATATTAATATTTATGCCAGAATTCATCCCAGAGAAAGGAATTCTGTCTGGAGAAACAGTAGATTTTCGGGAAGGAGGCCTAAACCCAGCCAGGAGGGAGAAAGAATAAAGGCAAAGACGATAGTCACGAAGTAAAATGATAGTTTTGTTCTTCGGCCCAAGATACTTCTTAGCTGATGTGTTTCGCTTCCTCCAATGGAAGATGTGGGCTCTTGGAGCTGTGGCACCACCCCCAGCTCCAAGGGTCTTGTGATGATTTTCAGCTTGTCTTTCTCCTCTGCACGAGCAGCCCCGAGGATGGCAGGGATTTGGAGAAAGCTGATTAGCTGATGACTCGGAAGCTTGCTTAGTGTGGCAGAGCCACCTTGGGGAAGGCAGGAAAGGCTGTCTCATGAAGAAGCAGGTACACAGAGAGTGTTGAGGGGAGAAACAAGTGTTGAGTCAGAAGAAACAAGTATCCCTGATACATGCTAGCCCACCCGTGAAGCCAGCAGGTTAGTTTAGGAAAGGAGTGGCTCTTCCTATCTTAAGAGATGCTTGGTCTATTTCATTAAGCCATTAGGGAAGGGAGAAAGTTTAGTCTGGACAGTCTGGAAGCACTTGGAACGCACACTAAATGGACAAAAGTAGAGATGTTTAGGTCTGTTTGTTACTCTGAAGGGGCTGCAAGAACAGACAGAACACAACAGTGTTTTTGATACTAGCTAATAGAACTTCGATAAATGATTAAATAACCATGTGAGCAAAAGTCAGCACCCCTGGATCACCTGGTTTAAGGTGGACAGTGAAAGGGCCAACGAGAGGGCTAAGTGGGTAAGAGGGCTTGCTGCCAGGCATTATGACCTGAATTTGAACCTGGGAACCCACACTGTAGGAGGAGAGAACAGACTCCTGAAACTTGTCCTCTGATCTCCACAAGTTCTGGGATACTCCTTTATTCTGTAATAAATAACTGGATGACAACTAGATAGACAACGTAAGGCTTTATGAGAGTCAGAATAGCTGGACTAAGAGTCAGTCCAAATTACTGAAGTGAACAAAATTATTCAGACAACTGTGCCATTAAACTTAAAGCTGTTTAGGGGAACACCCACCACGTTCCCCACTCTGGACCAACATCATTTCAAGTACTGAAATATTAAGCAGACCACATTCATGAAAAAAGCAAGCCATCTGAATAGTATGGCTTATGCAGTGTGGACGGGATTAAAACAATTATATTACCTTCCCGTTTTCAAACTAGCTGGAAGGTGGGTTATCTGCTTCAGTATGGACAGCTGAACAAAGCTGGCCCCGTCAATAACTTAGTTCATTTGAACATGGCATCTGTGAAATCCCCATGGTTTAAAGCATGTCTGTATGTTTGTGAGTGTAGTGTTTACCAGAGAAAAGCGGAGGGCCTGCCACCGGTGAGCACAAGGTTCACAGGGGAGACTGAAGACAGAACTGGAAGGGTAGCCCACAGCTGCACTTCGACGCTTTGTAATCAGCACCCAAGGGCCTTGTCAGAATTAAATGTTTAACCGTGTGTGTGTGTGTGTGTGTGTGTGTGTGTGTGTGTGTGTGTGTGTGTTCACGTGCATGTGTGGGTGAGTGCTTGAAAAGGCCGCAGCATTCTTCAGGAGCATGCCCTTTACTTTTTCTTTTGAGGCAGTGTTTCTCCTTGGTATTGGAATTGTTAGGTTGGCTCCCTACTGCACTGAGGACCCCCAACTCCCCAGGGTTGGGATTACAAATGCATGGGTTCTATCTCCTGAGCGTCTCCCTGGCCCCATTGGTATTCTTGAGATGAAACTCTGTTTTTTTGTTAAACAAGCACTTTGCTGATGGAGCTGTTTCCCCAACCAGGTTTTTTAAACTCAGAAACCAAACCAAAGCGAACTGAACCAAACTGAACTGAACCGAACTGAACCGAACCAAACCAAACCAAACCGAAGTGAACTGAACCAAACCAAACCAAAGCAAACCGAACCAAATCGAATCGAACCGAATCGAATTGAACCAAACCGAACCGAACCGAACCGAACCGAACCGAACCGAACCGAAAAACCAAACCAAACCAAACCAAACCAAACCAAACCCAACCCAACTCTATTCAACCCAACCCAACCCAATCCATTAAGTTCTATAAGATTCTGGGCAGGCAGTACCAGATTGTGAATGCATCAGTGTGGAGACCATAACACAGTTGGGTGACCTCTGAGTCTTCGGATAATGTTTTATTGAATTGTCTATTTTATCCAACATTTTAAACCTTATAAAAGGAAGAGAAATAGTTTTTTGACCATGCAATGATCTAGCATCTGCACACTCTTTTTTTCTAGACCCACACTTAAGGAATTATTTAATTCACCAATTTTAGTTATATTTGGACAGAATGGTGATCAGAGTTCAGTCTCTAGTCCTGTGAAGTACAAATGCATAAACATGTACTCTGCACCAAGCTGGGAAGGAAAGGGTGTGACACTGTAAGAGTGTATTGATGCTGGCCAGGAGGGTGTGGAAGAAGGCAGACGTCTCTTTGCACGTGTGATGGTTGACCTGCGATCTTAAGGATGACAGGCTTCGATGCCTTTTATTAGGTTTCTAGCCATCTAAATGATGAATGGCTCTGGTATGCGTGAGGGGATGAAGGTACCCACCGGACAACTGTTTAGATCAAGTGCAAATAACATGCAAATGGTTTACCTGGTATAAAAAAATCCATCTTTTAGTCTCAGTCTCCTTGATCACACTCAGAAAGGCAATCTGCCTCTGTAAGTGTCAATAGCCACTTTGTATCAAACTCTGGGCAGACCTATTCCCAGGGGATATTGAACTTGACAGTCTCTATCAGAATACTTTTCAGTAAAAGAAAGAAAGCATTTTTAATTTTTATGCAGTGCTTGGATTCATGAAAAGCCTGGATTTCTTCTTAAAGATTATTCCAGAACAGACAGTCATGACGATGTAAGGTTATTTTCGCTTTGTTTGAGCAGATCCTATCCTATTGTGTTTCTCCCCCCACTCCACTTCCCCTCCCTTTTCTTTTCTACTCTCTTTCTGATTGATGAAAGCCAGACTGACAGCTGCAGTAATGACTCTGAAATCTTTATTAATCCTTTCCGCTCTTTATTCTCCTCGTGCAGACCGTTCTCATTTTGCACTGAGATATTTTAATGAGTTTCTGAATGATTGTTTTCCACTTTTCCTAATATCCCTCTTCAGGTCACTAAATTAGACGGAAGCGTTCCAGCAAACGGGAACGGAAACAAAAAGTATCATTAGCGGGTAGCCCGCTGAAGTCACAGCTATTAGGATTGTGAGATGTCTCTTGACTGGAAGTGTGGGAAAAGATGCTTCCAGATGGAAGGGTTAATTACTGGGTATGGGCTTCAAAGGAGTCAGGGCGGCTTACAAGATCCATTTATCAACAGCGGTGCAGCCAGTGAAGCCCACAGTTCTTCCTCTATCACGTGGTAGAAAGACTAAATGGTCTCTACAATGTGTTAGGTGGGACAATTGCACAAATCCTGGTTGTCTAACCTTCCTAAGGGGGAAGTCATTTCTGGCTACTAGACAAAATGCCAGAGTTTTCGTTTTTAAAGTAAGGAGATGAATAAGCCATGGATACTCATGCCTAGAATATTTTAAAAGTTTGGCTAAGCTTCTCTTTTCCTGTGTTACTACTTATGGTATTTGGATTTCTTCCCACCTAAGAAGTTAACCTAGATGGAAACTTTAGTATTTTGGGGGCACAAAGAACCAATCTGAAAAAGCACACGTAATCAGGAAAAAGACGTCAAATTCTAGCTTTCAGGTACAAGAAAAATCTGGTTCTCTCACGGGAAGTTGGATGTGGAGCAAGGAGATTGTTGTCTTCATGCAGGTCACAGGAGGAGTCACCATAGTCCTGTTACAGGTGGTCACTGCCTGGTCGTTTTAGAGTTCTTGATGTTCTGATCAAAGAAGTAGAAAAGGCGTCACGCACAATTCAAGCAGGAGACTGTTCTGTCAAAAGCAAAGTAAAGTGTTGGACACATTCCCAAGAGAGGTCACCTGAGAGGAGACACACGAGGGCCTTTGCAATCACTTGGGACTTCCTTTAAGAATGTCAAAAAGGAGGAGTTACTTGTTCAGGGTGCAACTTGTGTTCTCCGTTTTCAATGACAGACTTGGGTTATGTAAGTGTCTCTACTTCACTTGTCTGTTCCCAGGATGCATCTGATTATAATTGCATGTATGCATGATTGTCCATAGACTGAAGATGGTAAATGGAGGATTCTTCCTACAAGTTTACTCAGAGGACATAGTTTGCCTTATTGTGTACAAGTGGTTGTCTTAGTTAAGGTTTTACTGCTGTAAATAGACACTATGACCAAGGCAAATCTCATAAAGGACAACATTTAATTGGGGCTGGCTTACAGGTTCCCAGGTTCAGTCCAGTATCATCAAGGCAGGCATGGTGCAGGAGGAGCTGAGATTTCTACATCGTCATCTGAAGGCTGCTAGCAGAATACTGACTTCCAGGCAAGTAGGGTGAGGCTCTTAAACTTATGTCCACAGTGACACCCATTTCAACAAGGCCACACCTCCTAAAAGTGCCACTCCCTGGGCCAAGCATAGACAAATCACCACAGTGGTTAATTGCGAGCACCAAGGAAATCAGTTTAGTGTCTTCATACATTCCCCTCCCACAGAGAGAGAATTGAGGATGAGAATTAAGATGTACAAAGAGAGAGAGAGCTTTGTAGCTCAGTCTAGGCAGGATCAGTCTCCTATTTCCTAATCTCAGATACATCAAGAAACATGTTTGAGTAGAAATGAGGCATTATGAAGGGCTTGCTAAGGGCAATAACTTATTTCCATTGTTTGACGCAGGTAGGGGGAATCCTATGTTGCTAGGTGCATGGTTAGGAGAGAGGTATGTGCTCACCATGTGCAGAGTCTTAGTTGTTAAGTGCAAAGCCCAAGCCAATTGGAGTCTGAGTTGCAAAGCTATTTCTCTCTTTGTTCACCTTGATTCTCATTCTCAATTCTCTCTCTGTGGGACAGGGAGTCAGTACACTGAACTGATTTCCTCATTGCTCAAAGTTAACCACCATGTTCACCTTTATGAAGCACTGAATAGATATTTGTAAAAATCAAATCAAATATCTGGGTTGGCTTACTAAGCAAAATGGCGACTAAAGACTGTTTTGAACCTATGTAGTGGTGCATACCTATAATCCTAGCACTCAGGAGGCCAAGGCAGGGGGATGACTGTGAGTTTAAGGCTGGCCTGAGCTACATAGCAAGAGTGTAACAAACAGACTTTTTGAAAGTGGAAAGGCTGCTATGTTTGCACAGAAAATGTTAGTTCTTAAATAGACTTTCCTTCTCAGTTTAAGAAATGTCAAAATTAATGGGTGGTAGAAAGGGAGGCGTCCCAACAAGCCTCAAGTGTGTGTGTAGACAGCTGTCTACTCTACAGAAGATGTGCTCCATGTATGGTGTCTGGACAACTTCGGTTGATATCCTTCTCTTATGGGGGGGGGAAATTAGAATGCATGTATAATTGTGTACGTAGACCTGATGCTACCCACATACACAAATATGTGATGTATATGATGTTTATCACATGTTTTTGCCAAGTGTGTCATAAACAAGCTTTGACAAGTGGAGAAGCTTGGAAATAGAAAATTAGAACAAGTGCAAACCGAGCCAGCATTGCAAAGAAATATGTCTGGATGTCAAGCCAGGAGGATTTAGATGTCTGAGATGAATCTTAACCTCATTCTGGGGATCTCTATGTCCACGGTAAAATGGGACAATGAGTTCATTACTGTGATCCCTGATTTTTGTCCAAATTACTTTCAACCTTCTATTTGGTAGATTTTTTGAGTTTTGTCTTAAATTTAGAAATACTGTGCCAATGATGGCTCTTGAAAATCCAGGGGATCTTCATACATTTCTAGCCTAGAAATGCTCTTGTAACATAATTCCAAATATACATAGATATATTTGTTTCATAGACATTAATTTTAGGCCAGAACTAGTATTTACTTCCTTGGTCTCTGTGTGCCCTGAGCCTAGCCCAGTGTGTCTGCCTTATGAATCCTAATATTACCAATTATGAGTAATCGTATACAAAACGCATTTGCCTTTAGCTTTAATTTCTTGCTCTAGTTTAGTTCCATGATATCCATGCCCAACTTTAAAAATAATTATAGTAGAGATAATTTCAGTTTCAAAAATAGAAGTCAAAGTCTTCAAGGTAAACAAAGCAAAACAAAACAAAACAAAACACCTTCGTGGACACACTGCTTCTGTGCCTGAAATACATTTAAGCGATGTAAGTGACAGCATTTGCATTGAACTATGTTTTCATCGGGGTCCCTGGCATCTTGTTCCTGGACAGGAAGTTGAAAGCCTATACCTTATAGCAGTGCTACTTAAAATACCACTTTGTCATTGAAGTGCGAATGAGAATGACTTTAAATCTGCATTGTCACAACAATGTTGAGTGACTCGGGGTAAGAATGTCAGGGTGCTTATACTTGTGTGTGCCTTGAATGAGGTTGGGGCAGTCTGCTTCTATGCTGTAGAACTCAATAATATTCTGTTGGTGAGTAAGCCCTGATCAGGTATGACAGTCCTAAGGAGGATCAGAGACACTGAGTTAGAGCTGAAGGGATTAATGAGATGGAAAACAAGAGAGTTCATCCTTCAAATGTTTCTGAGTCATCAGGTACAGATCCAGTGATCTCTAGGAAACAGGAAGGACAACAGACAGATGGCAGACGGCTCAGTGCTCAGGGTCAGGGCTCCTACTATGTAAGACCTGGTGAAATGGGATGCCGTCCCAGGCTGGCCAGGCTGTGCTCTGAGGAAGCAGGAAATTGGGAGCATCTGGTTAGGGTGATGAATGTGTGGGGAGGAGAAAATAGAAGCTTCTGGAAGGCACATTATAAAGCACAGGTGCTACCAAATACATTATCACCCAAACCGAAAAATTCAAAGCTAAGTATGTATAGAGCTTTGGCACTCGACATATGGTGTTTCAAATATAAAAAATATAGGCCATCTGTCAAGGACAGTGGGGCTTGTCTTTGGAAGGGTTTTGGGAGATTGGGGAACTTGGCTATATTTCACACCCATAAGTGACTAGACCATCAATGCTTATTAACTAAGTGGGTCTGGATATGGGCTTAGTGATTGTATTCAGTTTCAGAAAGTATGGTCTCTCACAAGCAAGGTAAGAGAAAACTAGAAAGGCAGATGATGTGTGTGGACTTAGGCTTGCTCTGCTCTTGGGCCTTTTCTTTTGCTCCATTATCATAATGGTTCTTGTGTGTTTACAACCAAAGTCTCTCCCCTTTTTTGGCGAGGCCACACCCAGATAAACAGAATCTCTGCCTTTCTAAGTCTGCACCACACTACTGAATATCTTTAGAGAAAAACAACTGTTGTCTTATTTTGCTTTTGATTCCTGTCTGCACACCTTGGACAGTCTCCTTAGGTAGCCGGACACTCATACAGGTCATGTCCGGATCTCTTCCTCCCATGGAGATGGTCATACATTCCATTTAGATTCTGTGATCTCATGCTCAGGTGAGAAACTTATTTCAAGGAGATGACAGAAGCAATCAGGATAGAATTTTTAGAAGCCTACACGTTGCTATCAACGCTTAACAGTCACATTTCCGTTTCCTTGCCTGTTCCTTTACAAAGCATCTTCGCCTCAGCCTAAATATAGCGGATTCATGGGATTTCATCTTGTCTGTTACGTTCATCTTGTCTGTTACGTAGATGTCGATTGAGCAGGTCGCCATTATCTCTGCACCATCTCTTCCATTTTTCTAGAGATGACCACCATCTACTGTTCTACTTTCAACCCAACACCAAAAAATTCTCTGATTCCATTTTCTCTATTAGCTAATACATTTCTCTTCTAGCAAAACACTAATTCTTCCCACCTTTTCTCTTTCCAATAATTTTTGAGTCATTTCAATTGGCTTTCTTTCCACAAGTACCACCAAAACTGACTTCCGAGGCCAACAATGACCTACTCCTTATCAACTCTACTAGTAGTCTGAAGACCTTCTCCTATTGAAATTTTTAAAAATCTTTTCTTGTTTATTCTCATGTCTCTCTCACTTGGCAATTCTAGGCTGACGTCTTAGCCCAGTCTCTCCTAGGTTCATCCTTCTCCCTCATTGCTTCTTGAGACTTTTGACTCTAGATAGCTTTGGGGCTCAGACCTTGGTCCCTTTCTCTGTGTTTACAAACTTCCTTGGTAGTTTTCTTTTAGACTCGTGGCTATAAACAATACCCCATGTCATGACTCTTAAAGGTGTCTGTTTATACTAGAACTCTTTCCTTACATCTCATGGCCTACTCAGCATTTCTAGTCACACTGACAGCAGCCTCTTCTGATTTACATAATTTCCCCTCGCACCCAGCTTCTTGTAGCCCTTCCAGACAGCTGATGGTGGTTTGCTTATTGTGCTTGTAATAATACCTAGTAGATGTACTAGACATTTCTTTCTCTCATCTCTTGCCTTAACTCAGGGAATCATGACATTCTAGGAGGTACAAGAATTTCTTTCCAGTCTACTGTGACACCATCACTTCTACGGAGACACCATCACTTCTCACCTGAGTTAGCCGAATAACTTCCTAAGGGTCTTTCTTCTTCCTTTGCATTCCTACAGGTTATTCCGTACTTCTGCAGTGTTCCTGATATAACAGAAGTTCAGTCTAATTACTGCCTTATTCAGCTTCCTGCCTCCGAGTAAGATCCAGTTGCAAGATCTGACACAACCTACCTCCTGTTGTGTCTGCATCCTCTCTCTCCTCCTTCTTCTCTTTCTCCTCTTCCTTGTCTCCTTTGAAATACACTGCCCACTACCATTTCCCAAACTTGCTTGTCTCTCCCATGTTCTGTGTGGAACATACTTCCTTTTTGTATCCTTTTAAAAATAATTGCCATAATATTTGTATTTATTTATTTGTTTGTTTATTTAGTTATTTATGGTGATTGATATGCATATATAGAGATAATGAACAAATTAGAGTGCTCAACATTTTGATTTTTGAAATACTTAAATTTATGTGTTAGGAATCTGAGTTTTTCTCTAGCTATTTTGAACTCTGTATATTAGTTTACAGTATATATAATTATTCTGCTGTGCTACAGAATATTAAAACAACTTCTCCATACAACTGTACTTGGGTACACACCAATCCAATGTCCCTCTAATTCCTCCCTCCCCCTCCTCCCTATCTTCCATATTCTCGTCTCAATTATTATTATGATCATTTCTTTGAAAATGTCTAAGAAACAGTCAGAACATTCAGCAGGTATCTTTCTGCGGCAGACAGCTTGATATAATTGCTCACTTCTGGCAAATCTTCGCCTGGTTTTGACTTTCTCAGGATGCTTTTTCTGCCTTCTCAATGCTCTGGCCTCCTGTTTTCTTGATACTCACTTTCCTTGAGTCCTTTTAAACATCTGATTCCACACACTATATATTTCTCAGGTTGATCGTGTGTCTTCCCTCTTACTCACAGTGAAATCCCATTTGTGTTTTTATGGCTTTGCGTTTTTATGTTAAAATGTTATTTTGAATAGAAAATATGGTCACATGATTAAAAATGGTACTGAATCCCACATCCCCTATGTCATCTATTCTATGATCATTGTTTTTTCTTTTTTTGTTTTTTTGTTTTATTCAGTGATGTTATTAGATCTTCACCTGGTATTTTGTGTTAAATAATAGTCTTTGAATGAATGAAAGATTTGTAGTAGCTCTGAGGTCATATATGTTAAAATATATCCAAATGTTTCTTTGCTTCTCTCCTGCCTCTGGAGTGTACCTTTCATGAATCCTAGATGGATATTGAGACAGAAAATTATGGGCTACCCAATAATAGTGTCTACTTTTAAAAATGGAGTCCTAAATGTTTCTGTCCTTGTGTTCCTCTGGTTGGTTCTAGCATATTTTCTTTCTGGAAGGCCTAAGCACACAGAGCTTCAGCAAAGAAAGAGAACTGCAGATTCCAGCACAAAGGCTCAGGTGCTAAGAAATACCTTAAAGTTAGAGATTGAAAGCATGTACAGGAGTGTAAGTTTTAATATACTTGGGAGGCTTTCTATCAAAAGGTCTTTAGAGGAACCAAACACGAAGTTTTAGCATATTCTTTTGAGAATGTAGACCTCAGCTCCCAAAAGCTCTTAATACTGACTGATTTTCAATGATGAGAATAGCCACATAGCCAACTGAACTTTGATACACTATTATTATTAACCTTTTGTGTGTGTGTGTGTGTGTGTGTGTGTGTGTGTGTGTGTGTGTGCACATGTTTATGTATCTTTGAGTGTGTGGACGTCAGAGGAAAACCTTGGATGTTGTTTCTTAGGGACTATCCACTTTTTTTGAGAGATGTTTTCTCCCTATGTAATTTGATAGTTGGGCTATGATAGTCAGCAACCAAGCACAATCAGAACTTTTTATGTGTGTTCTGGGGATTGAGCTCATGCCCTTAAGCTCAAAAGCAAGCATTTTATCGAACTATATCCTCTCAGTCCCATTATTCTCTTGTCTTTCAGTAAAATTAGCCTCTATTTTATGGTAAGTTGAGGGACCCCTTTATCTACTTCAAAAAAAAATTCCCAGTAAGAAAAAAAATGTAGTGGTTAGATGCTTGGAGGGTCAGTTTTCACTGAGATTTAGTTTGTGTCATGAGTTGAGCTCGTCAGTAGGTTGGCTGTGTGAGTCTGTGCAACTAAGTTTTTCATGGCTGCCAGAACCAACTTAAGGGAGGAAGAAATCGTTCTGGCTCATGCTTTTAGAAAGCATACAGCCCATCATAGCGTGGAAACAGAAGCAAGGCAGCAGCTAACCACATTGTGTCTACAGTCAGGAAGCAGAGTGAGTGGCAAAGGCTGCTCCTCAGCTAATTCCATTTTTATTCTGTCCGCAACACGTGCCCGTGGGGTTGTGCTTCCTAGACTGAGGGTGGGTCTTCCCTCACTTGGGAAACATCTTCACAGACATGGCTACAGGCGCATCCACCAGGGGATTTCACGTTTAATTAATTAACAACGAAGACTGAACTCTGAAGGAGCTGAACCACTTATTTCATTTTTAATATTCCTTGAATTTGTGACTTATGCCTCAGCTGTATTTCTGTTGATTTAAAAAAAAGAAATTCTCTTTCACATTTAATTAACCTGTAAAGCCAAAGAAATATTTCTCATAACTAATGCTGTTTACTGTGTTTAAGCAACTTTTCTTTATTGGATAGAAAATGATGTTAGGCTCTGTCTTGGGACTTCCTTTGACTATTGTTCAGAAACTTTCATGTGTTAGAATAGAACTGCTGTTGCTATCTTCAATAACAGCAAGAAGAGGACAATTGATTTTTTTTGTTGTTGTTGACTTTACAGTCAGTCATAAGAATAATGTGTCTTGTTTCCCTTAGACATTAATCACTACGCTGTCAATGAACCGGTGACAGTGCCATCAAAATGTGGTGTTAGAGCCTGTGGTAAAGGGACTTCATCTTTCCTTTATTTGTATCAAACTGTGAACTCGCCTGTTACATCCATGGTGGCAACTGTCTCCTTTTCACTAATCTGTACTCTAACTAACACAGTGCCAAGTACTGAAAATACTTATTGGATAATCTACTGAATAAATGGGTGAACTTTATTTGGGTATTCTGATGATCAATTCTGATTGTCAACTGGCCTGGAGTGAGAAACATGATACTGATAAGGCATGTCTCTGGGTGTGTCTGTGAGGATTGATTAGGGGGTATAGTAGGTTGAATGAGAAGTATCTGTCATAGGCTCATACATTTGAACACCTGCCCACAGTTGGTGGCAAACTGTTTAGGGAGGTTACAGAACCTGTAGGACGTGGAATCTTGCTAGAGAAGTATTCCAGTGAAGATGGTCCTTGAAGCTAGCCTTTCTACCTTTCTGTTCTCTCTCTCTTCTCTCTCTCTTCTCTCTCTCTCTCTCCTCTCTCTCTCTCTCCTCTCTCTCTCTCTCTCTCTCTCTCTCTCTCTCCCTGCTTCCTGTATAGATGAAATGTGATCAGCTAGTTTCCTGCTCCTTAGGCCGAGTCATTCCATTTCCACCATGAGAGACTCTATCCCTCTGGGACCATACGTTGAAAGAAACTCTTCCCTGACTTGCTTTGGCTATGGTGTTTATTACAGCAATAGGCAAGTGACCGGTATGGGAAAAGAGACTCACTTTGAATGTGGGTGGTACCATCCAATGTAGTAGAATCCCAGGCTGAATAAAAAGGGAAGAACGAAAGGACACCTCAGCACAAGCACTCATCTCTGCTTCCCCACTGTAAACACAGGGCGAGCAGTCACCTTATGCTTTGCCCGCTATGATAAATTATCTTCTCAAATCATGGACCAAAATAATCCCTTCTTTACTGAAGTCACTTCTTGTCTGGTATTTTGTCACAGCAGTGACAAGAGCAACTGGTGCAAATGCCATCGCATAAATAGTGGCTTACACTGGGGACCGCTTTACTATTGGAAGGATGATTTCTAGGGGACAAAATGAGAATGAGATAAAGACAGTATATGTCAAGGGTAGCTGTGCTTAGTTATGAACAAAGGAGACTTCGGACTCACAAGATAGAGTATGAGCCATCTCCTGGCTACACTGGCTGAGCCACTCTCCTTAAAGGTTCTTAAATCTTGTCATAGTTGGGTAGAATCATTGAGATTCATGTGTCATTGTAGACCTTTCTGTTCCCACCTTGTGGACATGTCTCTTTGTGGTTGGAATTTTCATTTATTCTTCCTAAACTCTGTTGTATTCATATTTGCAAACCTGTATTAGAGTTCTGTTTCTTACTTTTAATTTTATCAGAAAAGTAAAATCATTTTTATTATTGTTTAAAAACATTACACCCAAAGTAATGGCACTCTAATGAACTCCTTGAAGAAAATTTTTGGGTAGTGTCGTGTCTAGAACCAGAGAAGAGAGTCACTCCCTTAATAACTCCTTGCTCGAACTGGCAAGATGTCTCAGTGGGCAAGGGTGCTTGCTTCCAAGCCTGATAACTTTGAGTTTCATTCCTGGATCCTATATGGTGGGAGGAGAGGACCAGATCTACATGCACATGTGTGCTGTGAGGCATGCGATTGCACACACACACACACACACACACACACCCACACACACACACACACACAAACACAAAATAACTTCTCATAAAATGAATACATTCAAACTTTTAAGACTGATCATATCTATAATCACACACATATAAAAGTCCTCCTCATAAATGAATATATTCAAACAATTTAAGATTGATTATATGTATATACACACAATTATGTGTGACTGTATTTCATAGCCATTCATTTAAAGTCTTTGGAATATGTCTTACAAATTAGTTTTATTTAGAAATCAACACATAATAGTCTTTTCAACTTTATAAACTAACTAATCAGGGTCACTGCTGAACCCCTGAAGGCCATTGGTTTCCTGTGGTTACACTTCTTTTTACTGCATTTCCGGTGATTACTGTGACATTGTTTTCTGCCTCTATTTGGATTAGGAAGCAGAACAAATTGTTTTTGCTTCACCGCTATTTGCCCTGAATACTTTTCCATGATACTTCTCCAAGCCTTCAATTCATACTGTTACATTGAATACTCTATATCTAAATACATTTTCTCAGCTTCATCTCAGGCTGCGGTGTTCTTTTAAATGAGTGTTGAAAATACCGTACTGTTTGTTTTAGTTTATTCAACCTTGTATGAACTTCCTGGAGTTTTGCGGTAATGTTCTACGTTAGGTGTTAGTATCCTGCTTCCCTTGTTTTGAATGTAATTCCCATGGGACTCACATATAAGGAAAAAAAGTATGTTTCCATTGCTATGATTGTAAATACGTTTTATTTTTAACAATAAATATGAGCTCGCTTTCACATTTTCATCCTCTCCGAAGTTAAGATCCTGCCTGGCTTTCATCCTTGATCACTTTTTTAAGAAACCATTTTAAAATTTACTGTTTCAGTAAGAGTTGATATGTCACATCATTTAATTTCATTTTATTGACATTTAATTTTTAATTTAAGTTTTTCATTTTTTTGAGAATTTCATGTACGAGTACTGTATTTATGTTGTTTTTATCCCTTTTTTCTTTTCTCCAGCTCTTTCTGTGATCCCTCGCCCTCTCAAATTCATATATGTGTACACACACACACACACACACACACACACACACACACACACAGACACACACACACACACACACACACACACACACACACACATACATATTCACCATCTACCGAGTCCCTTTAGTGTTGCTCATGTGTATATATGTGTTTAGGCCTGATTGTTTGGGATTGGGAAACCTGTCAGGGGAGGTTCTTCCTTGGAGAAAACTGATTCCCTGTCCCTCAGACTCCATTGATCCCCTTAGCTCTCCATCTGGTGTGAGGCCTTGTGAAATTTCCCCCATCTATGCCAACTGGTACTGTTCTGGTGCAGGTCTCCTATAGGCAACATCTGCAGTGCAAACCCTATACTCCAGACTCAGGGAAAAGCAGAGGAGTGTGGTGCATTCCTGGTTGTCGACCTGACTGTATCTGGAATGAACTGTAATCCAGAATTGGAAGGCTCACCTGTGATCTAGATCTTGAGGCTGGGAGATACCAGTTTCTGACCTGGATCTTGGCATGGAGATCTTGAGGCAAAGTGGCTATGAATCCCAGGAGCCGAAGGCACGGAGATCTCTGAGTTCAAGGTCATCTGGGACAGAGCAAGTTCCAGATCCAGATCCAGGTGTGGTGATGCACACCGTTAATCTGGGACACACCTTCTGCTGGAGACCCACATAAGGACATTTGGAAGAAGGAAGATTCGCCCTTTTTCGCCCGCTTGCTCGTGGGACTGAGTAACTACTAGATTCTTGGGTGTCCATTCATAGCTGACCCTAGTTGGGGATTACAGATTGCAAGTCATCATAACAAATTCCGTTACTATATAGAGACTGCCCATACGTTCTGTGACTCCAGAGAACTAATTCAAGGAGTCAGGAGGATAGTAGACAGTGCCTACTGCACAACGTGTCTTCTAGACATGACAGAGAAGCAGCACAACAAAACCTCAATAGTCCAGTTGTCTAAACAAGCTTTTATGTTATAATGTAAGTTTGAGTAGGTTATCTTTATTTCTTATGCATGTAGTGCTTATTTTACTTTTATATATCTTTTAATGTGGGAAGTCTTTCAGTTTTATGATTTATGTCTTTTTTAATACAATTTAATACAATGAAGATTTTTTCCACGCATGCTAGAACCTTGAATTTTAAAAATATACAGTTACAAAAGTAACTTGAATTTTAAAAATACTCGGTTACAGAAATAATACATTTTTATGGTAATAAAAGTTCAAGTAGTTTGAGAAAATGAAAATTGAAATTAAAATCTTTACCTTTCTGTCTCTGTCTACATATAAAAATATATATATGTAACTTCTGTTTTGAATTATTTAATACTAATGTTCTATAATACTAATTAATATGTAAATGATATCCATTGATATATCAAGTTCAAATATGAGTTTCTTCTGTTCCTTTATGCCCCTACAGAGGCTATTTTACTGTCCTTTTTTTCCATGTGTTCTTATAAATTGCTAGCTTCAATTTTAAGTTCAATCACACATTTTTATTTATTTATTTTTTGGTCTAGAGGACTTAATTTTATATCCTTTCTTCAGTTTAGATTTATCCAATTAAAATTAGAAAAACGTGGTTGACAGTTGTTTGTATTTTCTGTTACTCAGTCCTTTCTGGAGCTTCAGTTATACCTGGTAGATGATCCAATATTGCCTCCGATCCAACATTTGTCTTAATCTTCCCCCCCCCCCATGTTTCATGTTTGGACACCCCACCCTTATTCTTCTGCTCCTTTTTCTTCTCCATTTCTTCTTCTTCCTCATCTTCCTCTACCTCCTTTTAAGATGTCTCACACTATAGACACTATAGCCCAGGATATCCTGGAACTCACTACGTAGCACATGCTGGTCTCAGACTTGTGGTAATTCTCTTGCCTCAGTATCTCTGAGTGCTGAGATTAAAGATTGGAGCCATTACATCTGGCTGCCCCCATCATTAAAATTCCTGATTTTTCCTTTGCACTGTTTATTCTGCTGTCAGTGTTATTATATATTTGTTAGAATCCAGACCAAACTGCTTTTTAAGTCACAATACCCAGAGAAGCCTCCCCTGCCTCCTGATACCCGCAGGCACCCCACTGTGAACACTGTCTGAGGATCTCTAGCTAATAGACTACCAAGTGCCTAGACCTCTTACCAAGAGAAGTGAGTTTACATCAAAGGGTACCAGCAGGAGCACATCCTTTTCTAGCCCCACTTCTCTGCTTACTGCTGGAGAATCAGAGAATCTAGCTGCAGGCTCATGCTAAATTGTCCCCAGAGACCTAGGAGAAGGATTTTGATTCTACCATGAGAGCTGATTCTTCTTTTAGAGTCTCTGCCATACTATTGGAACTGGGGTCTGAGCTCTCTTCAGAGTCCCCGACCAGCTGTTATCAGTTTGTCTGCTCATAGTTTTAGTAACTCTTCTAATAAACTATTTACTCCCAATGATCTGTCTCCATGTTCTCTTGAACCCTGTGTCTGAATATTTTCCATATATTTTTTCTTTTGTTATGTCTTAAACTTCTGGAAGTTTGATTTGGATACTTCTCATAACATGCCACTCTTGTTGATACTGATATTTGTATTGTCAACATAAGACATGTAAAAACTTGTACAATTCTCTGACTGTTTTATTCTTAACTACATCAATATTCTTCTTACCCATAAGGAAAGTGAAGCTCAGAGAGGGTAAGTGACTTGATCAAAATATACTCAGTCAGCAAATGCAAAGCCAGAATCCAACACCACGGAGCCAGAACTCTGTAGGGCTCATGACCTGTAATAGCTCTTAGACTGAAGAGATTGAGAAAACTAATCCCATTGATCTGAGACCTGACTGTACATCAAATGCTATCTGTGCAATCTATGGGATCAGAATTTTCTAGATTGTAAAATTTAAAACTGGATCATTCTTCCTTTTGTGGTCGTAGGTTCTTTTTCCTGTTTTTAGTTGGCACTTGATTCTCTAATATGATTAAGGCTCAGGTGACCTTTCTGGTGTTTCAACTATAATTATCTGATATTTGGGGAACAAATTTGTATAAAATGTTTGAGATATATTTTTAAAGGGTTAGTGTCAATCAACTGTAACTTTCTCCTAGAGAAAGGAAATAAACACATTTAATGTGCTAAAATCTGGCAATTCTTGTTTGAAATTGTGGTCCTGTGCATTTATTTTTATTTGATCCATATTCTAAATGTATTTTGCACAAAGTTTATTTTAACTTAAGAAAAGCAAGAACTCTAACTACTGCTTAATCTCTCCAATCCCTCTTGGCCACCAGCAACGCTCACGGGATTGTGCAGCACCCTCTAGAGGACATTAATGGACATTCAGGGCTTTCAGATTGTCACGGTCAGGGAGAAATGTCAGCATTTAGTGTGAGGCCAGGGACGCTCCATTTGCTGACGTGCACACTCTCGCAGATGACAAATCTTCCTGCCTCACTGTTTCTAATTAGTTACCTTCTGAGAAATGCAATCAAAGAAGCAGTTGATAGAAGTGGAGAAAAATGCTAAGGTGGGTCCTTTCATCTGCACAAATCTAGTCCCTGTTTTCCCCGACAGTTACGCAATACCACTTGCACATCTGTTTGGAAACAACGTCTAGGAGCTGGAGTAATAAATGACTTACTGTTAAACATAGTTATCTTTTCCATGTCAACTGGAGGAGAATTGTATGAATTCATAAGAATAATGATTTTGTCAAATGTAGCACCAATCAAAGATGGATAAAATGATTCCCCATCATGGGGATCAAGGACCAGGATAATGAATGCATATCTTTGCTAGCATGGCTTCTCTCTGGTGTGGGCAACAGAAAGGGCAGCTGTCCACAGTGGGACTCTAAGGAGAGTTTTGAGCCAGAACCTTCTTCCTTGCTCTTAGGCATACCACATTTCTGGCAAAGAAGACTGATCTAGCTTCTTTTCAATGTGAGCTGTCTCAGGTGAATGAATAGTTAAGATAAGTTTCTTGACATGGGTTTGCAAGGATAAAAAAGCTTATTTTTCTGCCTGTCCCTGATATCAAATAATGTTCTAGAAAAAAATAACATTGGTTTGCGACTTCAGGTCTGTTTATCACACAATCTTGTATATATTGGCAGCAACTTAATAACTTTATATTTAATCTGTTCCACTAATATTTTTCCCTTCTCCTTTCCAAAATGGCCCTGGGAACTTTATGTAATAGATAATGACTTGTCAGATTTGATTTCCACTTAATCTGGTGGAAAGACTTTCTGATAAAATGTCAAAGGCCAGTGGATAAAACTTTAGTCATCATTCCATCCCTGAAACTCATTGTAAGCCAGCATTTATCCATTTTATAAACTTTCAGAGAATAGCAATTCTTCACTTTTACCACACCAAGTATTTATGTCAATATTCTGTTCATCTGAGACTACTTTCATCCCCCCCATCTCTATTTTCTGTCTTGTTAAGTAATTACTGGATAGAACTTACAGTTTCACATGTAAATCATCTCCCTATCCATCACCCTAATTCATACAATGAATTTTAATTCTCTCCATAAACTGTTTCTTGACTCGAGTTGCTCAAATAGGCCAATAAAATGTAATATGGATTTCCTACATGATTCTTCTTAGAGAGGAGCTGACTTGACATTAGCCCTAAATCTTATCTATGTGCAAGATGAATGAGAATCATTTAGCTCACACTGATATCTCTGTGTGTATACCCATGCTTATTAGTGTGCATGTGTGCACACATTTCTGTAGAAGCCAAATGCCCACCTTTGGTAGTATTCTCTAGGCTCAAGTCACCGTAGTTTTTGGAGATAGCTTCTCCTGCTCTTGGATAAAACAGACTAAGCTTGATGGCCAGAGAGCCCTCGGGACAGGTCTGTTTCTCCTCACTAACTGTGATTACAATCACGCACTACTCCACTCAGCTCTATTTTTTTAAAGTCACATGGGTACTGTTGATTGAGGTCCTTATATTTAACACCTATGTGCCAAGTCCTTTAGAGACCGAGCTATCTTCCTGGTCCCAGTCTAAATTATAATCAAGAACAATTTATTCTTGTCTTGTGAAATAATATGATGGAAGGTCTTCAATGAGGTAGAGACAACATTTTCACTCTTACACATATATCTATATATATCTACTTATATATATGTGTTGTATATATCTATATCTATCTATCTATATCTATTTCTATCTATATCTATTTCTATCTTTATCTATCTATATCTATTTCTATCTATATCTATCTATCTATATCTATATCTATATCTATATCTATGTGGCTTTCTCCATGTGGTTCTTGAAGTAGTGACATATAAGAGTTAGTAATAGCTTGCACTATTTGAGGGAACTTAATCAGATCTGTATGAAGAAAGTAGCTGAGCAGAAATTGACCACAAAAGACAGCCCTGAAAGGGAAGACAATCTGTCAAGCTGTAGAGGAACTTGTTGGGCTGAACATGGGAATTTTTGTTTCCATGGAGACTAATCCTATAAAGCATAGCATGTTGGGAGGAACAGGCAAAATTGTTCAGTGTAAGGAAATGGTTTAGTCCATGTGTGGAAGGAGCAGGGGAGAGATCTGGAGAGCAGGGCCATGGTTGAAGGAAAGAAGATTAAAACAATCGAACAGAGTGTAAAGGATTTCCCTCACTGTCCTAGGAAAGGGTGGTCCCCAGACTGTTAGATAGAGTTGGTGTGGAAGTCTAGCCTTGAGATCTAGATCCACATTAAATGAGAGAAAGAATTTTGTGTCTGGCTCAGGACTCCCTGGTGCAAGAGTGTTCTCATGTGTGATGTAAGGGAAATACAAGGCTCCAAGCCTCACTTACTAGATCTTGATGTTTGTATTAGAATTTTGATCTAGTGTTTTTTTTAAAAGCATAACACAAATCCTTAAAGGGAACTTAGAAACTATCAGAAAGATCAATGAAAAAACAGAGCCAGCCATAACCTTACACTCCAGAACGGTTGCTTTTACCAGTGTGTAGTGTCTAGCCATTCGTTTTCCCATCTATCCACTCACTTCATTTCAATGATTGGGAGTGGACAGAATCTCACCAACTACCTTAATTATTATTTTTATAAAAATTGCTTTATTAAAAATTTCCAATAAAAAATCACACAGGTAGATTGATGTAGTCATTCAAGTAAGTGTTTGCATAGACCAAGGCCTATACATTCAGTGGACGTCTATACAGTGAGAAGAGCCATTCTGAAGCTCTGAAGCTCTAGGCAGGAGAGTCTTCCCACCATGTGGCAGCTTCTTTGAATTCATGGTCATGAAGTCTTCCAAGGTCATGATGTCTTCACTCTAGAACTCGTTTTCTTCCTTGGTAATGTGACTTTCTAGGTAACTTTATTTGGACTATTTTGAGTGGGACGTTTTCCCTAATGAATTTCTCTGCAAATACTTTGTCGATCTGTATTACAGATACCGTTTTTATATAATGATTTTGTAACCTGCAACTTCACTGTTTTTATTAGACCATTTTTTTTCGATGAACATATATTCGGACATTGTCGACTAAATACTAGCAAAGCGAACTTAGGAATGCACTTAAAAGTGTTCATCACAAACAGGTAGGCTTCATCATACATAAATCAGTGACTGTAATACACAATACAAACAGACTTCAGGAGAGAGTGCAATAATTTCATTTGACACTGAAAAGGCTTTTAACAGAGCACAACATGCCTTCATGATAAAGGACCTGGAGACTTGAGGGACGGGTGGCGGATACCTCAGCCCAGTAAAGGTGATGAGCAACAATTAGGCAGCATTCCATCAAATGGAGACGAACTAAGAGTCCAAAGCAAGGAATGAGACAAGGATGCCCTCTCTCCTGTCTCTCATTTGGTGGAGTGCTCGGTATTAGGTATAGTAACCAGGCCAGAGAAAGACATAAAAACGAATTTAACAAAGGAAAGGAACACAGTTAAACTATCCCTATTTGTAGGTGGTATGATTCTTTACTTAAAACACAGAATTGATCTTCTAGAAAGGTCTTGGACCTAAGTACCATATGAGTTATCTTAATGTGATGATTTCTTAGTGTCCTTAAACCCTCTTGAAGAGCAGAACAGTGCATAGCACAGAGCAGACATTCAACAGGCACTAACCACAGTGGGAGTTCAAACCATGCACATGGCATGGCTGCTTAGGCTTCCATGATTTCTGTTACTGTCAGTTTGTTATTTTCATCATGAAGCCCTTCTGTTTTACTATAAATGTACCCAATTATTTTGTCTTCTTTTAGATCACTGTAAATGACCATTACATTTCAAATTTCAACCTCTACCTCCCAATTTCAATGTAGAAAGATGGTTGATTTTGTGTATTGGTTTTCTATCCTATGATTTTTTTAATCAAACTCGTTTATTTAAAGATTTTTTCTTGATTCCTTAGAATATTAAATGTAGACAATCATGTCATCTACACATAGAGAATTTTAATTTTTCCTTTCCAAACTCTGTGGTTTCTGCACTGTGTTTGGAATCTAGGCTAATTTATCATTTCGTCCCTAACAATGATTTTCAAGATATCAGTACAATTGTCTTGCAGAATATACCAGAATTTTTTGTTTTGTTATTTCATTGTAGTGCTATTTAACTTATCTATTTCTGCATTTCTTATAAATTGGATGTCAGGTGTAGATGCTTGAGCAGATTGTTAAGTATTCGGGCTAGAGATGTCGCGTTGTCCCATTATCTCTGACTCTGGCTTGGCTCCCTGGATAAGTGTGGATTGCTCAATTACTCCCTTCTAAGGGTACATTACAGGTTTTAGTTTGAAGTTTGTACCACAGTCCTGAGGGAGTTCGCTTCTTTTTAATAAGTGTTTGGAACACAGTTGTGTTTTTAATTTCACATATGATTTTTAATTATTTTGTTCCTTGTTCACATAGTGTCTGACATTCTCCTGTAGTAGTTGTAATCGGAATTGAATTAATTTTTTTCTGAAACATCAGGGTACATGCCTAGTTATTTTCTTTTTATTATGGATTTTCTGGTGCATGATAGAATAGTCATCCCTTCTTCCTCTTCCTCTATCTCCATCCTTTTTATTTGTTTTACTGATGTCACATGAGAGCATATGTTTTTCAATTTTTTGTCTTTTGTCCTTCTGACACTTGGATCTCTCCAATAGGGCCAGTGAGTGAGTGCTACTTTAAATTGGGCCTACTATTCTTTTAACATAAATTATTGTCCTTTAGAACTTGGTTGCTTTTGGTACAAGATGTTTCAACTTCAACATTGCTTTGTTTCTGGCCCAGGTCTAAAAATCAATTAATTAATGCTTGGTTCCTTTTTCACTCTTCTTGACTTTGATTTGAATGTCACAAAGAGAAAACAATTTCTCTCCATACTATGAAGTAATTCCAAGGACCTTATTATCTTCCATACTTTCTATATTAGAAGGCATCATTAATGCCAAGGTCACTGTTTCTAATCTTTTGTTAAACGTGAGCTCTAAGCTATGCATCCTCCAGAAATTAAGATGTATTAAAAAATGTCCACAGCTTTGGCAGAACAGAGTTGATGAGGTTCCACTTGTATAAAGAATTTAGGAATATGATGGGAATAAAATATGACCTTCAAATTAGGATGGACTGTGGGTATTGTCTCTGCCATGGTGGCAAAGGAAATCCCAAGGCTATGTAACAGTTTAATTCTTAGCTTACATGGATGAGAGAATAAATGTATATGTGTATAAGCTTAGTGGCTCAGCCACTGGGGAAGTAAGGAAAGATAATGTAGTTTTGTTTTATTTCCCAAGACCTTTTCTGAACCAGTGAACAATTGTTGAGAATGATGTATGTATGTATGTATGTATATGTATGTATTCTAAATATATAATATACATATATCTAAATTTACCAGATGCATATTGCCTGTGTTCAGTTGTCTTATAGTTCATGGTAATCTCTTGGTGGTACCCACAGACGTGATAGGTATGAAGACACAGAAAGAGGATATCTGGTCCGGACAATGTATATAGAGAGGTAATTGCAGTGAAGGTATGTAAATACATACATACATCCATAATACACACATCCATAATACACACATCCATAATACATCCATCCATAATACATCCATCCATTCACCCATACATACATACATACATACATACATACATACATACATACATACATACATGTGTGTGTGTACGCTCACCTCTGTGTGTGTGTGTGTGTGTGTGTGTGTGTGTGTACGTGTGTGTGCAGAGATTCCTAGAGGAAATGACTCCATCCACTGAGATCTCACAGGATTTCAGAACATGAGGCTGAGAATCTTTGATTTATGGTCTAAGTATTTAGGCCATGTTCGTCAGTTGTTTCTAGCTCTGTCCTAAGACGCATGAAATGTCTCTTCTTTCTTGAGTTTTTTTTTTCTTCTGTAGGGTCTCATATTTCATGTTTCCCTGTATACAGTAAGGGTGGATAGCACGAGCAGGGATCCTCGCATGTGGTTGATGACTCTGTAGTCCACATGGCACTGTGCTGCAGTGGGCTGCAGTGACTGGCTACCGGAGTTCTGTGCTTCTCACACTGGGTAAGTTACATTGTATTTCTCAGTCCTTCACATTTCCCCATTTCATTACTTTTCCAGTCAACAGTTGCAGGCTGGTGATAAATCTCCTTGTCACCTAGCATCACATTTCCTGGTAAATGGTTATTTCTGAAATCTCATTAAGACCCTCCATCAGCGAGTGAGTGGTTGGGAAGTCCTTTCTGCATGTCTCCTCTAACGCACAGAGGCAGCACCACATGCAGCCTTTGGTAATGTGATACATGCAGTGATTCTCCCAAGGAGTTGGGGAGGACATCTGGACTGTGAGGAGAGGCCTGCTGAGCCTAGAAGTGGTTTGCTGAGATCCCAGCAAGCTTTCTACCTCCCCACCCTGGCTGATACACACACATTGGGAATCTACTAAATCTCTCAATTCCCATCACATAGAAGCAGCTCCCCCTTGGAGTAGTGAAGACAACCTTCTCGCACTTAGAAATGTGAAAACATTTTGTTTCAATCAGGTTTGACTACTGTTTCTCCAGTATTTGCTAAAGGTGCTTCCAGGTAAGAGTAGCTACAAGGGGTTAATGAGCTAGAATTAGGACACAAGAAGAACAGGCTGTCACTGTGGTCCTCGAAGGTCTCAGGGGCCTGCTGGGTCTAAGTGGTCAGGTAAGATGTTGTGACATAAAGGACAAGGATGAATGTCAGAAAGAGTTCCTTAGAAGGTGCTTGTAGGTCAGGAACCTGAGAGGACTGACAGCTCTAGGGAAAGCTAAATGCTGACATGTTCAGGATGCTTTGACCTTTCGTCCATGTTCTGAGACATCTGGGAACTTCCCACTTGCTTTAGTTTTTCTGCCACCCCTAGGGAATGAATGGCTTGACCTTGAAGACAAAAGGAAATGGGTAAGGTAATGCCATCATGCCCCAACTTTATTTTACGTCTGCCTAGCCACTTCCCAGCCTTCCACTCCTGCGACAGCCACATCAGCCTGGGGAATGCTTTTGGGATATAGTTCACGACCTTGAACATGATCCAGACATATTAACCAGAATAACTGGTGTTTATGCAATCTTAAACACAACACCAAAATAACTAAAAGGGAGTGTAAATCAAAAATAATTGTCATGTGCTGTCTGGAAAACCATGCGGAGATTTGCAAGAAATAAGGTGCTACTAGTCCACTCTAAATCCCTTACCGACATTCAGATCTCCCTCCCTTATCTTGAGCACTGATGTAATGGTGGTTTGGTCTTTTAAAAAAAATGCTGCACCTCTGAACTTGGGCACCAAGAGACTTTTCAGAGGCAGGAGTTGCTCTTGGCCTGGGAGTTAATAAAAGGTCTCAAAGCTTTCAATTGGCTTCGTCAGTGAGGTTGTCAATAACTATCCCACATGGATCATTTTATAAAACGGTGCTGTGACTGTATTGCATAGCAAGGGTAAAGCAGCAGCAGGAAGCTGACCTCTGTTGGCAGCAGGGAAAGCCTAGCAACTGAGGGTTAAGTGCTGAGCACAGTAGTAGTGGCCCAAGAAAAATGGCCACCTGGCACCATATTATTCTTCAGGAGAGGAGACAAATCTGCTTGTCACGTCTGCTGTTATGAATCTGTGTAAAAGTCTTGGAAGGAAGACTCGGTGTCATCAACCCTCAATACAATTACTTTAAGTATTGGCTAGAGTTTTACCATAAATTACACCGCCCTTGGATTTATAGGCTTTAAGGAACTGATGTAAGAGATATTGAACACTGGAAAAGATGCTGATGCAGGACCTTTTTTCCCCCTCTCTGATGTTCAAAGAATGCTCTCTTCCTTTGAATCATGGATGTGTTAATAATTTATTTGTATTGTCTTTCCTCTCTCTGTTTCTCCTATACTTGTGTAGTCCTGGGGAGGGCTGTACACGAGATGCAGTCCACAGCTCTGGCTTTTTGCAGGTTGCTGGTGAAGGCGATTTGTTGTCATCTGGGAAGCTTGGGTGGAGCCTTCGAAGGTTAGAGAAGAGAGGGTCCTCCTCTTACTGAGTCTGGGGAAATGAATGCTCCAGAAAGGGAAGACAATGGTGGAGTTGGTGGAATACTTGATTCCAAGAGGACATGCTAATGTGTGGCATGCAGATAACTGTGGGCAAGTCCTTTGAAGTCCTTTTCCCTCACAGCAGACAAGGCTTGTCTCTTGGATGCCTATTCCAGTTAAAAGCAGTTATTCTAAAAGCAGGTTTCAGTCACAAGATATGTTTTAAAGTGATCAAATGTTCAAGTCCCTACCTTATTTACAAAGTATATGTGTTATATATATATATATATATATATATATATATATATATATATATGTGTGTGTGTGTGTGTGTGTGTGTGTGTGTGTGTGTGTGTGTATTCACACATGCATATATTTGATACAGGTTTGATACAGGGTCTCATGTAGCCTCATGATAGAGGCTGGCCTTAAATTCAATATGTATCTGAGGATGACATTGGATTCTCAATGCTCCTTCCTGGATCTCTAGGAGCTGTGATTATAGGCCTATACTCCCGTGCCTATTTTATGCAGTAGTGGGGATCCAACCAGGGCTTTCTTAAAGCCAGGCAAGTACTCTACTAACAGTTAAATCTTCAGTCTGAAATAATTATATTTTAGTAGATTAATAGGTTAAATGTTTACTGTAAACATCCGTCTAGGCGTAAGTAAGGAGAGTCTTTTAAAGTTAACATATTTTTGGAGTTTATATGGCAGATAGGCTACGTTTACACTCCCCCTTGGTGAGGTGACTTTGCCAGATGGAAAGGACATAAATTCAGGTCGAATTATTTGAAAGAATCAGGGTGCAATTAACAAGTTAATAAATGCAATTATCAAGCTTACATAAAGGCTTCCTCTTCTGCCCTGAATGAATGGATAGATAGATAGATAGATAGATAGATAGATAGATAGAAGATAGATACATAATAACATAAACAGAAAGAAAAGCCTAACCTTAGCCAATCTTTAATCCTTGGGTGCAGCTGCACTTCACCAAATTAATAAATTATTATTCAACAAATGTGTTCTAATGAAATTGAAGCACCTGGACGCTCTTGGTATAGTTACCTACAGTCAAGGCCAGTTGACTTACCCACTCTCAAGGATGCTTGACAGGTATTATAATTTAAGAGATAATTTAGAAGTAAGGGAGCATCAGGGGCTTGCTGTGGGGAGGAACTCAGCCATGCAAGGAGGGCCAAGTATATAATGGGAGAGAAGTTGGAAGCGGACTAGGGAATGAAGTGGATAACCCTTAGGAGATTCCTGGACCCGTGTGGTCTGTTGCTATTTCAGAATCCAACACCAGAGCAGGGAGATGTGCTTGGGATATATGGAGAAATTTCTGAGGGTTTACTCTTACTTAGCTAGTCCACAGGACACTAACATGAACCTGTGCGCTATTTATCAAAAATTTGAAAACTCTAAGAAAATTTTGCATTCATTCAAATAATGTCAAATAGACTAGAACACCAAGTGTCTTTGCTTTGGGCTGGGATTATTTAAGTTCAGTGTTATAATAAATTTGCCTTGATCTATTCAGAGTTCTGACAGTTGGCAGCTGTATTTGTCAGACTAAAGACAAGAGAAAATGAGTTATTTCTTAATGTGCTATCTTTGTAGACAAAAAATGTTCCAAATGATGAGTTCTTCAGGAGGGAGTGAAAGTAAGACTATACTGGTGAACTAGTTGTTGATTAGTAAATAAATTCCCTCTCTGTTGGCTCTCTTGTTCTGTCCCTGTTCTCTGGGGCCTCAAAAATCCTTCATGACTAAGTCATAAATTTAATTACAAGACAAAAACAATCTCGATCTTTCTGAATAGAGATATATCCCATCTAAACAAATACAAGAAAGTGCGGCCTAAGATAAGTGCTATTTTCTAGCCATCAATAAGATTATATTTTCTTATTCTTTGTAAGATTTAAGAGTTTGCATTTTTATCATTGGCCATACAAGATGAGTAAGAAAATAATCTGCCTCAACTTTGAGAAATTCCGGCCTGGGAACTAAGAGTCTCAGGAGCCCTAGTTAGCTCCTGCTGTTTCTTTGGAAAACAAGATATCTCATTTTATAAAATTCCTCTCAGACTCCCCCTCCTCTCTACCTTCCCAAACCTATATCCTTTCTTATTTCCTTTTTATTAGAAAATAAATGGGCATCTAAAAAATTAGGGAAATGCAATAAAATAAAACAAAAACAAACAAACCTGATAGGACAAAACAAAAACCATACCAAACAAACAGAAGAAAAAGACAAAAAAAATCATAAAAGTCTCCCCCAAACAAAAAAAACCCACCACCATCACCATCACCACCCCCCCACCGCCCCTACCACCATCACCACCACCACCACCATCACCATCACCACCACCACCATCAACACCACCACCACCACCAACATCATCACCACCACCACCATCACCACCACCACCACCATCACCACCACCATCACCATCACCACCATCACCATCACCACCATCACCGCCACCACCACCAAAAGAAATGAAGAAACAGCACAGGAAACACATATAGACATAGATGCACACACATTGGAACACACAGAAATCCCCTAAAACCATGAACACAATGTCAGAAACCAGCAAAAGTCCTGTAGGCCAATAAAAAAAAATTGGGGGAAAAAAGCCCAGAATATCACTGAATTTATTTTCTGGGGGCTGTCTACTGCTAGACATTTGGGCCTACTCTTAAATGTGGTTTGTATACCCAGGGAGACTCTGTTGGAGAAAACTAATTTTTCTTTTGGGAGTGGTTACCAATTGAAGATAGTTTCTGGGTTAGGGGTAGGGATTTGTGTCTACTTCTCTCAGCACTGGGACGCCATTAGGCCCAGGCCTGCCCAGGTCCTATGCAAGTTGCCACAGTCTCTGTAAGTTCATATGTGCACCAGTCCTACTGTGTTTAAGAGACCTTGTTTGGGAGGCTGGAGAGATGGCTCAGCTCTGTCCACTCTTCCAGAGGTCCTGCGTTCAATTCCCAGCAACCACATGATGACTCACAACTATCTACACTGAATCTGATGCCCTCTTCTGGCATGTAGGTGTACATGCCGATTCAGCATTCATATACATAAAATAAAATAAATAGATGAAACATTTTTTAAAAAAGTAGTCTTGTGTTTTTAGAGTCCCCCATACCATCTGGCTCTTATAATCTTTCCTTCTCCTCTTATACAGAGTTTCTTGAGCACCCGTTTAGAACCAAGTGTTTCAGGGTCTCACCCTCTCTGCACATTGTTCACCTGTGGGTCCCTGTATTTATTCACATCTCTTGCAGGAGGAAGCTTCTCTGAGTATGGTTGGGTAAGATGCTGAGCTGTGTGCATAGGGAAATGTTGTTAGGAGTCATTGTGTTTCTATGTTCCTTTAGCAGAACAGTAGTAGTTAGTTTTCTCCTAAGTCCCTGGCCAGTCTAGTTCAGGTTCTTAGACACATTCATTATGTTCAGGATGGGTTCCATTTCATGTAGAAAGCCTTAAATCCAATCATTCATTGGTTGGTTAGTCCCGTAATCTTTGAGGCACTATTGTACCAGTGTGCCATGCACGTAGGTCACCGTTGTAGGTAGAAGGTTTTATAGCTAGGTGGTGTCTTTGGTTCTGAGCAGGTACCTTCCACTACCATGACCACTAGGAGTAGGAGTGAAGGCTCTAGGTAGACACCAGGCCAACTTCTCCACGTTCAACATACTGTGCAGATATTGTTGTCTACAAACTTACTGTAAATTTGTGGATAGAAACCTATGGCTTTGGCAATATCCTGAGTTGTTAGGGGTTTCCCATGGGGCCCCATTTGGCTAACATCTTGATGAGATATAATGTATTCTTGGAACTGGAGGCTTCATTTGGTGCTTAGAATGTCTAGTTGGGTGGGGCTCTGTCTCCCTGTTATTTGTCGATTCCATTTAGGTCACCTAAATGTGGATGTTTATACTCATGTATATATTTTATGTGTGTATATGTATATATTTTAGGAAGCTTCTACTATATTGGGTTTTTATACAGCTCCTCAGACAGGATAATTTTTTTCTAGCTCCATCCACTTACCCACGAATTTCATGATTTCATTTTTAAAATAGCTGAGTAATAGTCCATACTCATTTTCTTTATTCATTCTTCCACTGATAGATATCTAGTTTGTTTGCAACTTCTGCCTATTATGAGTAGAGTAGCAATGAACACGGTTGAACATGGTCTCTGTAGTAGAATATAGAGTTCTTTGGGTATGTGCTCAAGAATGGTGCATCTGGGTCTTGAGTTATCTCTATTGTCAGCTTCCCAAGGAACTGCCACATGGATTTCCACAGTTTCTGCACACGTTTATACTCCCACTAGCAATAAATGAGTGTTCCCTTTACACTACATCCTCACTAGCGTGACCTGTTACTTGTTTTATTGATCTTCTGACTTATATAAGATGAACTCTCAAAGTAGGTTTGATTTGCATTTTCCTTATGACCAAAGAATAGTGAAAATATTTTTTAGTTCTCAAACATTTGTTCCCTCTTTTAAGAAACCTCTGTTTAGATCTGTACCCCATTTTAAATCTGGGCTTGATGCCCAGAATTTTGAATTCTTTTTATATTTAAGATATTAGTCCTCTATAGGATGTGGAGTTGGTAAAAGAAAACATTTTCCTATTCTGGAGCCTGCCACTTTGTCTAGATGATGGTGTGCTTTGCCATACAGTAGCCTTTCAGTTTTATGAGGTCTCATTTATTAATTTTTGTTCTTAGTACCTCTGCTATTGGTATTCTGTTTATTAAGTCCTTTCCTAGGCTAATGAATTCAATAATTCAAGACTATTCCCCATTTCCTCTTTTACCAGATACAATGAATGTGGCCTTATGTTGAAGTCTTTGATCCATTTGGAGTATTTTGTGCAGGGCGACAAGTATGCATCTAAATGAATTCTTCTACTGGCAACCATCTAGTTTAACCAGCATCATTTAGTTTGACCAGCATCATTTGTTGAAGATACTATCTTTTTCCCCAGAGTACATCTATGACTTCTTTATAGAAAATTAGGTGTCCACATGTGTATGGATTTATGTCTGGTTCTTCAATTCAATCCCATTGATCGATCACTATATCTACTCTTATGCCAATATGATGCCATTTTATTACTATAACTTTATAGTACAATATAAGGTCAGAGATGGTGATACATTTAGTATTTCTTTTATTTTTCAGAACTGGTGTTTAGCTTTCCTGTTCGTGTGTGTGTGTGTGTGTGTGTGTGTGTGTGTGCGTGCGTGTGTGTGTGTGTGTGTGTTCGCGCGTGGGCGTGTGTGTTTCCATATAAAGTTGAAAAGTTGTCTTTCAAATTCTGTGAAGAATTGTGTTAGAATTTTGATGGGTATTGCACTGTGTCTGCATATCACTTTTGATAGCATGGCCATTTTTTCTACATTAATCTTACCGACCCATGAGCATGGAAGGTTTTCACATCTTCTGATATCTTCTTTAATTTATTTCTTCATGTTTTAAAGTTTTTATCATATCTTGGGTAGAGTTATCCCAATATATTTTATGTTTTTTGAGGCTACTGTGAAAGATGCAGTGTCCCTGATTTCTTTCAATGTCCGTTAGTCACTTGTTTATAGGAAGGCTACTGATTTCTCTGTTGTTTTAACTTTGCGTCCACCTATTCTGCCGAAAGTGTTTGTTGGCTGTAGGAATTCCCTGATGAAAATGTTTATGGTCATTTATGTACACAATCATATCACTTACAAACAACACAGTGACTTTTCACTCCCTGTTTGCATTGCCTTGATCTTGTTCAGTTGTTCTATTTCTCTAACTAAGACAAGCTCTATATTGAATAGTTATGGAGGGAGTGGTAAATCTTGTCTTGTTCCTGACTTTAGTGGAAATGCTGTGCATCTATCTCCATTTAGGTTGACATAGGCTATGGACTTGCTATAAACTGCCTTTATTGTGTTGAGGTATGGCTTTTGTATCCCTTCTCTCTCCAGGACTCTTTTCAAGAAAGAGTGTTGGATCTTTGTCTAAGGCTTTTTCTGTTACTAATGAGATGATCATGTTGTTTTTTACTTTCAGTTTGTTATATGATGAATTGATTTATTGATTGATGTATGTGGAACCATCCCGGAATCTCTGGAATGAAGCATACTTGGTCATGGTGGATGAAGAGCAAGATATCTCAGAGAATCACCACTCTATTTTGTTTGTTTGTTTGTTTATGATCCAAGACAGAATCACTACTAGAAAATAAAACAAAATTCCAGGATGAGCCTTTTGTTTTCTCCACCCCAAAGATCTTACTGAATATTTATGTCTGAGGGAGTGTTAAACATGCAAATGTTTACCCAGAGTTCACCAGTTCATTTCCTTCTAGAATAAAACAAGTTTAGCTGTTAAGAATTATGGATGACTGGTGCTGGGAAGATGCCGCAGGGATTAACAGCCAGTAACGCTTTTGCAGCAGGTCTGAGTTCTGGCCTTGGCATCATATTGAGCAGCTCACAATTGTCTGTACCTCTACCTTACCTCCAAGAGTTCCTTAGCCCTCTACTGGCCTCTGCGGGAACTTGCCCTCACATGAACTCTTCCACATATAGATACCCAACTAACCAATAATCCTTTAGAAAGTATGGGTGAAAAAGCACTTCTGAGTCTGGCTCTGTAGAAGATAAGCAAGAGATAGGGAAAGAAGGACTCAAAAGGAGAGCAGCCACGTGGCCTGGGCCACTGCATTTTCCCCAAGAGGGCATTGAGTGCGTCTGTCATTGTTTAAGCTCAGATAGTGGCTTGCATAAGGTGTGCTCCACAAGGTTAGGTACAGGGTGGATGTAGGTTAGAAAGACAAGGATTTCTCAAAACTACTTCGGACTTTTCAGTTCTTCTTGGGGAAAATTCAAGCAACAGATGGCGTTTCTCAAAGCAATAGTTCTCCTAGTATCACTTTGGCCTCTCCTCAGAGGAACACATCTCAGTGACTGAAGCTCATCCTCCCGACTGTCTAGCTCCTGGGAACCCACAGGTCTTGGGAGTGTTCTTTGCATGGCAAAGCCATAGGTTACTGGTGACAGGGTCTGCTGTCCTAGAGTCTGGCTTCTCTAATAACTCCCGATGCTTCTTTTTCTTTAACAGGGCTGTGTTTTTATTTGTTTTAAATCTGTCATAATTTAAATAGTGCAGAAGGATTTTTTAAAACTAGTTATAAGTTGGTTTCTTTGCTAGGGACACCTCTATCATCCTTACATAAGGGAAATGTGTCACCTCTGAGATACTGCTGACATCTTTTAACTGCATTACTACTGAGATAGTAAGGTGTGATTTATTGGATCAGAGAAGGAATATTGGATGCAGTGTCAAACAATTATGGGGTGGGGGGAGCCTCATACATTAAGAAAAAGCTCAGCCAAGGGAAACCTTTACTTTTTTCTCACTTTTCTTCCTTTTAAAACTGTTTTTTTTTAACTCCTGAGGAAAAGATAGAAAAAAGTCACATTCTAGAT